>NC_041382.1:409242128-409261400 GCF_002162155.2 Triticum dicoccoides | reverse complement strand
CAAATCAAAGAAGAGAGTCTCCCACAAGCTTGGGGGAGGCTTCTCCAATTACTTAATGCTTTGCCTGATCATCCTCTTAAGAAAAATGAAATACTTGATATCTTTTATAATGGACTAACCGATGCCTCCAGAGATTACCTGGATAGTTGTGCTGGTTCTATTTTCAGGGAAAGAACACCGGATGAAGCTAAAATTCTATTGAATAATATGTTGACAAATGAAAATAATTGGACACCTCCGAAGCCAATTCCTGAGCCTATTCCTAAACCAACTCCGAAGAAGAGGGGTATTCTATTTCTCAGTCCTGAAGATATGCAAGAGGCAAAGAAATCTATGAAAGAAAAGGGTATTAAAGCTGAAGATGTTAAGAATTTACCTCCTATTGAAGAAATACGCGGTATTAATTTACCGCCTGTTGAAGAAACATATAATCTTAATTCATTACCTATTGAAGAAACTCATGGTCTTGATAACCCGACACAGGTAGTAAAGGTAAATTCTCTCTATAGATATGAGAAAGCTGTAATCCCATTTACTAAGTTTGCTAGCCCATGCTTACATGAGTTTGATAAATTTATGGCTAAGCAAGAAGATTTTAATGCTTATTTTGGTAGACAATTGAAATACAATTCAAATATGCTTGAACACTTGGGTGATTATATGGCTAATGTTAAAGGTGAACTTAAACTTATTAGTAAACATGCTTCCATGTTTACCACTCAAGTAGAACAAGTACTTAAAGATCAAAATGATTTGCTCAATGAATTGAATAATAAGAATAATGATAATGTTGTTAGAGTGGCTACTAGAACTGGTAAAATGACTCAGGAACCTTTGTATCCTGAAGGCCATCCTAAGAGAATTGAGCAAGATTCTCAGAGAAATAATATAGATGAACCTAGTTTGTCTAAAAAGAAGAAAAAGAAAAATGATAGGACTTTGCGTGCTTCTAGTGATCCTATTGTTGAAACACCTGAGAATCCAAATGATATTTTTATTTCTAATGCTGAAACTCAATCTGGTAATGAACCTGAAACTAGTGGTAATGTTAATGATAATGTTCATGATGATGCTCAACCTAGTAATGATAATGATGTAGAAATTGAACCTGTTGTTGATCTTGATAACCCACAATCAAAGAACCAACGTTATGATAAGAAAGACTTTGTTGCTAGGAAACATGGTAAAGAAAGAGAGCCTTGGGTTCAGAAACCCATGCCTTTTCCTCCCAAACCATCCAAGAAAAAGGATGATGAGGATTTTGAGCGCTTTGCTGAAATGATTAGACCTATCTTTTTGCGTATGCGATTAACTGATATGCTCAAAACCAATCCTTATGCTAAGTACATGAAAGATATTATTACAAATAAAAGAAAGATACCAGAAGCTGAAATTTCCACCATGCTTGCTAATTATACTTTTAAGGGTGGAATACCAAAGAAACTTGGAGATCCAGGAGTACCTACTATACCATGCTCCATTAAAAGAAATTATGTTAAAACTGCTTTATGTGATCTTGGAGCCGGTGTTAGTGTTATGCCTCTCTCTTTATATCGTAGACTTGATTTGAATAAGTTGACACCTACTGAAATATCTTTGCAAATGGCTGATAAATCAACTGCTATACCTGTCAGTATTTGTGAGGATGTGCCTGTTGTAGTTGCAAATGTTACTATTTTAACGGACTTTGTTATTCTTGATATTCCCGAGGACGATAATATGTCTATTATTCTTGGAAGACCCTTTTTGAATATTGCAGGGGCTGTTATTGATTGCACTAAAGGCAATGTCATTTTTCATGTTAATGGTAATGAGCATACGGTACACTTCCCGAGTAAACAGCCTCAAGTTCATAGTATCAACTCTATTGGAAAAATGCCATCGATTATATTTGGAGGTTTTGAATTTTCTCTTCCTACTATCAAGAAGAAATATGATATTCTTACTATTGGGAATGTGCATATCCCCGTTGAGGTAACATAGTGTTATTCGAAATTTCTCCAGTTCCAGTTATTCAGAATGAGTTCGTTAACAAGACATGATCAACCTTGTTAGTGGATTCCTTTTGATGATCATGAGATGGATGAAACTAGAAGGCACAACCTTCTGTACCCCACTTTTACTTTCTGTTATTTATATTGAATAAAATAAAAACAAATATTTTTCTGTCTGTTATCTGATTATCCGTGTAATATAAAAATACCTCGAAAATAAAAGTTCTCCAAATGCCCTGAAATTTAAATATGATTTTTTTCCAGAATATTTGAGAATATTTAGCACTAAGAACACAGCAGGGGGTCAACCACCTGCCCACGAGGGTGGAGGGCGCGCCCTCCCCCCTGGGCGCGCCCCCTACCTCGTGGGCCCACGGTGGCCCTCCTCCACTTATTCATGCACCCACACACTTTATCTTCCTCCCACAAACACGAATATCCAGCTCAAGCATGAGTTCTAGCTCATCTTGCTGCCATTTTCGATCTCCTTGCTCAAAGCACCTCTCATAAAACTGCTTGGGGAGATTGTTCCTTGGTATGTGACTCCTCCATTGGTCCAATTAGTTTTTGTTTTAGTGCTTTATTCATTGTAAATTTTTGCTGCTTAGGTGACCCTATTCTTGAGCTTGCATGTCAAATTTATATGGTCAAAAGTAGTTTTGATGCATGATATAGGCCCTAGGCACTTGTAGGAGTAGTTGCTATCAATATTATTGAGTTTAGTTTACTTTTATTTTGAAGTTACTAAAAATTTCAGAATTTTTCAGAGGAAGAAAAATGCTTAGGAAAATGTTCCAAGGTGGTTCTTCAAGGAAGCAAGAACCCAGGCTTGCAATGCGTGATGCTGATGACGAGCCACCAAGAGACGCTCCAGTGTGTCCTTGTGAATGGACCTCTGAGAACTTTATGGATCGAGCGGGAATTAAGGAAGAATTCAACGCATATTTGCGTAACGCTGATCTTGTGAGCTTCGAGGAAGAGAAGTGCAGCCAGTATCACAACCTCACCAGTACCTTTGTGAGGAGGTTTGAATTTTCAACTTCACGTAATTCTCCAACTGTCCTGTTTGATCTTTATGATAAATCTTACACTATGGACTAAGAGGATTTTACCACTGCTTGCAAACTTCCACAATGGGGTAGTATAAGGGATCCTCGCAAATCTGAATTTAGAGATTTTCTTACTAGCATAACTGTGGGAGAATCTAGAGATATTACACAAGCTACCACAGGGAGCATTCACTTTCCTGCTATACGTTATTTTGCTCTCTTCATAGGTAGATGCATTAATGATAAAGATGAAGCATGTCACATGTGTGTCCCCGACCTTAGTATTCTTAGGAGTGCTGTGTTGGGAGATAAATCTTATAATTTGGGAGCCATTGTTGCACATAGGTTGCATCTTAATAGATTTAATGGAGATTTCTTTGGTGGAATTTATGCAACCCGCATAGCTAATTTTCTTGGTATAGCTATACGCGAAGATGATATTGAATTACCTCCTACTTATCTAGATTTTAATGCTATGGTTCACCACCAGTTTGTCGAGAGGAATGAATCACCTCTCCAGTATCGACTAATCTTTGACAGACGTCGTGTTGTCCGTATTACTCTCCCTGCTCCTGCCTTCTTTGATTATCAGGCAAGAGGAAGATATACTATTACCAGAGAGGAGGCAGATGAGTATGAGAGGAGAGCGGAGGCCGCTCGTCGCCACGCTGTAGCTCAGCAGGCGATAGCCGCTGCATCACAGTACGACCCCAGCTACTATTATGGATATCCGCCAGGCCAGCCGTGGCCATAGACCAACTTAGGCCAAAAGCCTAAGCTTGGGGGAGTACGTATTTCCCACCGACATTACATTTATGTTCACACACTCATTGCTAAATGTCTGTGCTCATACTTTTTCATTGTATCATCCATGCTAGTTTATTTTCCTTTTTATGCTTTCTTCTTGTGTGTTTAATAAACCTTAAGAAAAACAAAAAATTAATTGTAGCTTTTAATTAATTTACTTTCCATGCTTGTAGTAGTAATTAAAAAGAAAACCCAAAAAGATTTCCTGTTCTTCTTTTGCTTGTTGGGAGCTTTCCCGTGTAAATAGTTTTATTTCTTTTCTTTTCTTTGGGGGTCGATAGGAGAAGACCATAATTAAATTGTTGAAGTGGCTCTTATATGCATTATTATTGATCTGACAAAAGAGCTCATATTGCCTTGTCTTCTCCTGTTTATTGAATGCCTGCAGATTCCAGCTTAGTCCAATGCACGTGCACTATTATTATTATTCACATCGTTCGGTCGTGCAAGTGAAAGGCAATTATGATGATATATGATGGACTGGCTGAGGTGAGAAAAGCTAGTATGAACTCGACCTCTTTTGTTTTTGTAAATATGATTAGTTCATCGTTCCTGATTTAGCCTATTATGAATAAACATGTTTGCAATGACAACTAGAGATCATAGTTTCTTGTGCCATGCTTGATTAGCTATGAGTTATAATGGTTTACCTTGCGTGCCAACATGCTATTAAAATGGTTATGATGTGGTATGATAGGGTGGTATCCTCCTCTGAATGATTTAAGTGACTTGACTTGGCGCATGTTCACGCATGTAGTTGAAACAAAATCAACATAGCCTTCACGATATTTATGTTCATGGTGGATTATATCCTACTCATGCTTGCATTCGGTGTTGATTAATTTTAATGCATGTTAATGACTGTTGTCGCTCTCTAGTTGGTCGCTTCCCAGTCTTTTGCTAGCCTTCACCTGCACTAAGCAGGAATACTGCTTGTGCATCCAAACTCCTTAAACCCCAAAGTTATTCCACATGAGTCCACTATACCTACCTATATACGGTATCTACCTGCCGTTCCAAGTAAATTTGTATGTGCCAAACTCTAAACCTTCAAATAAATATCATGTTTTGTATGTTCGAATAGCTAAAGTTTCTATTTTTTACAGCATGATCAACAAGACTTTACCCAAGTCTTCCCAAAGGTTCTACTTGGCACAAACACTAATTAAAACATAAAAACACATCTAAACAGAGTATAGATGAATTATTTATTACTAAATAGGAGCAAAAGGCAAGGAACAAAAATAAAGTTGGGTTGCCTCCCAACAAGCGCTATTGTTTAACGCCCCTAGCTAGGCATGATGATTTCAACGATGCTCACATAAAGGATAAGAATTGAAACATAAATAGAGCATCAAGAAGAATATGAATAGCACATTTAAGTCTAACCCACTTCCTATGTATAGGGATTTTGTGAGCAAACAACTTGTGTGGACAAGAATCAACTTGCATAGGAAGGTAAAACAAGCATAGCTTCAAACATTTAAGCACATAGAGAGGAAACTTGATATTATTGCAATTCCTAAAAGCATATATTCCTCCCTCATAATAATTTTCAGTAGCATCATGAATGATTCAACAATATAACCAGCACCTAAAGCATTATTTTCATGATCTACAAGCATAGAAAATTTACTACTCTCCACATAAGCAAAATTCTTCTCATGAATAATAGTGGGAGCAAACTCAACAAAATAGCTATCATGTGATTGAAAATTAAGATCAAGATGACAAGTTTCATGGTTATCATTATTCTTTATAGCATACGTGTCATCACAATAATCATCATAGATAGGACGCATTATTTCATCATAGTAAATTTGCTCATCAAAGCTTGGGGGACAAAAAATATCATCTTCATCAAACATAGCTTCCCCAAGCTTGTGGTTTTGCATATCATTAGCATCATGGATATTCAAGGAATTCATACTAACAACATTGCAATCATGCTCATCATTCACATATTTAGTGCCAAACAATTTAGAGATTTCTTCTTCTAGCACTTGAGCACAATTATCCTTTCCATCATACTCATGAAAGATATTAAAAAGGTGAAGTGTATGAGACAAACTTAATTCCATTTTTTATTATTTTCTTTTATAGACTAAACTAGTGATAAAACAAGAAACTAAAATACTCGATTGCAAGATCTAAAGATATACCTTCAAGCGCTCACCTCCCCGGCAACGGCGCCAGAAAAGAGCTTGATGTCTACTATGCAACCTTCTTCTTGTAGACGTTGTTGGGCCTGTAAGTGCATAGGTTTGTAGGACAGTAGCAAATTTCCCTCAAGTGGATGACCTAAGGTTTATCAATCCGTAGGAGGCGTAGGATGAAGATGGTCTCTCTCAAGCAACCCTGCAACCAAATAACAAAGAGTCTCTTGTGTCCCCAACACACCCAATATAATGGTAAATTGTATAGGTGCACTAGTTCGGCGAAGAGATGGTGATACAAGTGCAAAGTAGATAGTAGATATAGGTTTTTGTAAACTGAAAATATAAAAACAGCAAGGTAGTGAGTGGTAAAAGTGAGCGTAAACGGCATTGCAATGATAGGAAACAAGGCCTAGGGTTCATACTTTCACTAGTGCAAGTTCTCTCAACAATAATAACATAGATAGATCATATAACGAGCCCTCAACATGCAACAAAGAGTCACTCCGAAGCCACTAATAGCGGAGAACAAATGTAAAGATTATGGTAGGGTACGAAACCACCTCAAAGTTATTCTTTCAAATCAATCCGTTGGGCTATTCTTATAAGTGTCACAAACAACCCTGGAGTTTTTACTAGAATAACACCTTAAGATACAAATCAACCAAAACCCTAATGTCACCTAGATACTCCATTGTCACCTCAAGTATCCGTGGGCATGATTATACGATATGCATCACACAATCTCAGATTTATCCAACCAACATAAAAGTACTTAAAATAGTGCCCCAAAGTTTCTACCGGAGAATCAAGAACGTGTGCCAACCCCTATGCATAGGTTCCCAATGTCACGAAACCCGCAAGTTGATCACCAAGACATACATCAAGTGTTCTCATAAAGACTCAATTCGATAAGATAACTTCAAAAGGGGAAACTCAATTCATCACAAAGGAGTAGAGGGGGAGAAACATCATAAGATCCAACTACAATAGCAAAGCTCGGGATACATCAAGATCGTGCCATAGAGGAACACGAGAGAGAACACGAGAGAGAGAGAGAGATCAAACACATAGCTACTGGTACATACCCTCAGCCCCGAGGGAAAACTACTCCCTCCTCGTCATGGAGAGCGCCAGGATGATGAAGATGGCCACCGGTGATGGATCCCCCCTCCGGCAGGGTACCGGAAAGGGGTCCCGATTGGTTTTTGGTGGTTCTGGAGGCTTGCGGCGGCGGAACTCCCGATCTATCTTCTGTTCTGGAAGTTTTAGGATACGTAGGTATATATGGGTTGAGGGAGAACGTAGGTGGAGCTACAGGGGCCCCACGAGGCAGGGGGGCGCACCCAGGGGGAGGGCGCGCCCCCCACCCTCGTGAGCACCTCCCGTATCTTCTGACGTGGGGTCCAAGTCCATCAGGTGGGTTTCCTTCCAAAAATAACTTCTCCAGTTGATTTCGTTCTGTTTTGACTCCGTCTGATATTCCTTTTCCTTGAAACACTAAAATAGGCATAAAACAGCAAATCTGGGCTGGGCCTCCGGTTAATAGGTTAGTCCCAAAAGTAATATAAAAGTGGATAATAAAGCCCAATATTGCCTAAAATAGTAGATAAAGTAGCATGGAGCAATCAAAAATTATAGATACGTTGGAGACGTATCAAGCATCCCCAAGCTTAATTCCTGCTCGTCCTTGAGTAGGTAAATGATAAAAAGAGAATTTTTGATGCGGAGTGATACTTTGGCATAATTTCAATGTAAATCTTCTTAATCATTGTATGAATATTCAGATCCGAAAGGTTCAAGACAAAAGTTCATATTGACATAAAAATGATAATACTTCAAGCATACTAATCAAACAATTATGTCATCTCAAAATAACATGGCCAAAGGAAGTTCATCCCTACAAAATCATATAGTTAGGCTATGCTTCATTTTTGTCACACAAAGATGTTCCCAACTTCTATACCCCTGATGACAAGCCAAGCAATTGTTTCATACTCAAATAATCTCAAACTTTTTCAACCTTCACGCAATACATGAGCGCGAGCCATGGACATAGCACTATGGGTGGTATAGAATATGATGATGGGGATTGTGTGGAGAAGACAAAAAAGGAGAAAGTCTCACATCAACGAGGCTAATCAATGAGCTATGGAGATGCCCATCAATTGATGTTAATGCAAGGAGTAGGGATTGCCATGCAACGGATGCACTAGAGCTAAGAATGCTCAACAAAAGAGAACTAGTGGGTGTGCATCCAACTTGCTTGCTCATGAAGACCTAGGGCATTTTGAGGAAGCCCATCATTGGAATATACAAGCCAAGTTCTATAATGAAAAATTCCCACTAGTATGAACAAGACAACTTATGAGACTCACTATATGAAAATCATGGTGCTACTTTGAAGCACAATATATGAGACTCACTACATGAAAAACAAGGTGCTACTTTGAAGCACAAGTGTGGAAAAAGAGATAGTAGCATTGCCCTTTTTATTTTCTCCTCATTTTTTTGGGCCTTTCTTTTTTTTCTTTTTGGCCTTTCTCTTTTTTTTTGATTGGGCAATGCTCTAATAATGATGATCATCACACTTTTATTGATTACAACATAATGATTACAACTCGATACTAGAACAAGATATGACTCTATATGAATGCCTCCGGCGGTGTACCGAGATGGTGCAATGAATCAAGAGTGACATGTATGAAAAATAATGCATGGTGGCTTTGCCACAAATACGATGTCAACTACAAGATCATGCAATGGCAATATGACAAAAGTAAAGCATGTCATGATGATGATGGAAGTTTCATGGAAATATATCTCGGAATGGCTATGGAAATGCCATGATAGGTAGGTATGGTGGATGTTTTGAGGAAGATATAGGGAGGTTTATGTGTGAAAGAGTGTATCATATCACGGGGTTTGGATGCACCGGCGAAGTTTGCACCAACTCTCAATGTGAGAAAGGGCAATGCACGGTACCGAAGAGGCTAGCAAATGGCAGAAAGGTAAAAGTGCGTATAATCCATGGACTCAACATTAGTCAAAAGAACTCATATACTTATTGCAAAAATTTAGAAGTCATCAAAAATCAAGTACTACGCGCATGCTCCTAGGGGGATAGATTGGTAGGAAAAGACCATCGCTCGTCCTCGACCGCCACTCATAAGGATGCACAAGCCAGGTACACTTCATGCTTCAAATTTCTTATACAACTTTAACCATACGTGCATGCTACGGGACTTGCTAACTTCAACACAAGTATTTCTCAAATTCACAACTACTCAACTAGCACGACTATGATATTATCACCTTCATATCTCAAAAC
Source organism: Triticum dicoccoides (assembly GCF_002162155.2). NCBI lineage: Eukaryota > Viridiplantae > Streptophyta > Magnoliopsida > Poales > Poaceae > Triticum > Triticum dicoccoides. Next base: position 409,252,063 of record NC_041382.1, on the reverse strand, counting down.
AATTATCAAGCATCAAACTTATCTTAGTATTCAACGCACTCAAAAGAAAGTTTCACATATCTTGAATACCAAGTATATTAACATTAAGAGAATTACCATGCTATTAATGACTCTCAAAATAATCTATGTGAAACATGAGAGTTCATCTATTTCTTAAAAATAAAACTACCACCATGCTCTAAAAGGTATAAGTGAAGCACTAGAGCAAACAACAAACTACTCCAAAAGATATAAGTGAAGATCAATGAGTAGTCGACTAATTATGTAACTATGTGAAGACTCTCCCATTTAATAATTTCAGATCTTGGTATTGTATCCAAACAGCAAGCAAAACAAAATAAAATGACATGACGCTCCAAGCAAAACACATATCATGTGGTGAATAAAAATATAGCTCCAAGTAAAGTTACCGATGAACGAAGACGAAAGAGGGGATGCCTTCCGGGGCATCCCCAAGCTTAGGATCTTGGTTGTCCTTGAATATTACCTTGGGGTGCCTTGGGAATCCCCAAGCTTAGGCTCTTGCCACTCCTTATTCCATAATCCATCGAATCTTTACCCAAAACTTGAAAACTTCACAACACAAAACTTAAAGTAGAAAACTCGTAAGCTCCGTTAGTATAAGAAAATAAATCACCACTTCAAGGTACTGTAATGAACTCATTATTTATTTATATTGGTGTTAGACCTACTGTATTCCAACTTCTCTATGGTTTAGAAACTATTTTACTAGCCATAGGTTCATCAAAATAAGTAAACAACACATGAAAAACAGAATCTGTCAAAAACAGAACAGTCTGTAGTAATCTGGATCAATCGTATACTTCTGGAACTCATAAAATTCTCAAATAAATTGCTGGACCTGAGTAATTTATCTATTAATCATCTTCAAAAAGAATTAACTAAATATCACTCGCCAAATAAAAACGGCAGCAGTTCTCGTGAGCGCTAAAGTTTCTGTTTTTTACAGCATGATCAACAAGACTTTACCCAAGTCTTCCCAACGGTTCTACTTGGCACAAACACTAATTAAAACATAAAAACATATCTAAACAGAGTATAGATGAATTATTTATTACTAAACAGGAGCAAAAGTCAAGGAACAAAAATAAAGTTGGGTTGCCTCCCAACAAGCGCTATCGTTTAACGCCCCTAGCTAGGCATGATGATTTCAACGATGCTCACATAAAGGATAAGAATTGAAACATAAATAGTGCATCAAGAAGAATATGAATAGCACATTTAAGTCTAACCCACTTCCTATGTATAGGGATTTTGTGAGCAAACAACTTGTGGGGACAAGAATCAACTTGCATAGGAAGGTAAAACAAGCATAGCTTCAAAAATTTAAGCACATAGAGAGGAAACTTGATATTATTGCAATTCCTAGAAGCATATATTCCTCCCTCATAATAATTTTTAGTAGCATCATGAATGAATTCAAAAATATAACCAGCACCTAAAGCATTATTTTCATGATCTACAAGCATAGAAAATTTACTACTCTCCACATAAGCAAAATTCTTCTCATGAATAATAGTGGGAGCAAACTCAACAAAATAGATATCATGTGATTGAAAATTAAGATCAAGATGACAAGTTTCATGGTTATCATTATTCTTTATAGCATACGTGTCATCACAATAATCATCATAGATAGGACGCATTCTTTCATCATAGTAAATTTGCTCATCAAAGCTTGGGGGACAAAAAATATCATCTTCATCAAACATAGCTTCCCCAAGCTTGTGGCTTTGCATATCATTAGCATCATGGATATTCAAGGAATTCATACTAACAACATTGCAATCATGCTCATCATTCACATATTTAGTGCCAAACAATTTAGAGATTTCTTCTTCTAGCACTTGAGCACAATTATCCTTTCCATCATACTCGCGAAAGATATTAAAAAGGTGAAGTGTATGAGACAAACTTAATTCCATTTTTTATTATTTTCTTTTATAGACTAAACTAGTGATAAAACAAGAAACTAAAAGACTCGATTGCAAGATCTAAAGATATACCTTCAAGCGCTCACCTCCCCGACAACGGCGCCAGAAAAGAGCTTGATGTCTACTACGCAACCTTCTTCTTGTAGACGTTGTTGGGCCTGCAAGTGCACAGGTTTGTAGGACAGTAGCAAATTTCCCTCAAGTGGATGACCTAAGGTTTATCAATCCGTAGGAGGCGTAGGATGAAGATGGTCTCTCTCAAGCAACCCTGCAACCAAATAACAAAGAGTCTCTTGTGTCCCTAACACACCCAATACAATGGTAAATTGTATAGATGCACTAGTTCGGCGAAGAGATGGTGATACAAGTGCAAAATAGATAGTAGATATAGGTTTTTGTAAACTGAAAATATGAAAACAGCAAGGTAGCGAGTGGTAAAAGGTAGCGTAAACGGTATTGCAATGATAGGAAACAAGGCCTAGGGTTCATACTTTCACTAGTGCAAGTTCTCTCAACAATAATAACATAGATAGATCATATAACAAGCCCTCAACATGCAACAAAGAGTCACTCCGAAGCCACTAATAGCGGAGAACAAACGTAGAGATTATGGTAGGGTACGAAACCACCTCAAAGTTATTCTTTCAAATCAATCCGTTGGGCTATTCCTATAAGTGTCACAAACAACCCTGGAGTTTTTACTAGAATAACACCTTAAGATACAAATCAACCAAAACCCTAATGTCACCTAGATACTCCATTGTCACCTCAAGTATCCGTGGGTATGATTATACGATATTCATCACACAATCTCAGATTTATCCAACCAACATAAAAGTACTTAAAATAGTGCCCCAAAGTTTCTACCGGAGAATCAAGAACGTGTGCCAACCCCTATGCATAGGTTCCCAATGTCACGAAACCCGCAAGTTGATCACCAAGACATACATCAAGTGTTCTCATAAAGACTCAATCTGATAAGATAACTTCAAAAGGGGAAACTCAATTCATCACAAAGGAGTAGAGGGGGAGAAACATCATAAGATCCAACTACAATAGCAAAGCTCGGGATACATCAAGATCGTGCCATAGAGGAACACGAGAGAGAGAGATCAAACACATAGCTACTGGTACATACCCTCAGCCCCGAGGGAAAACTACTCCCTCCTCGTCATGGAGAGCGCCAGGATGATGAAGATGGCCACCGGTGATGGATCCCCCCTCCGGCAGGGTATCGGAAAGGGGTCCCGATTGGTTTTTGGTGGTTCTGGAGGCCTGCGGCGGCGGAACTCCCGATCTATCTTCTGTTCTGGAAGTTTTAGGATACGTAGGAATATATGGGTTGAGGGAGAACGTCGGTGGAGCTACGGGGGCCCCACGAGGCAGGGGGCGCGCCCAAGGGGGAGGGCGCGCCCCCCACCCTCGTGAGCACCTCCCGTATCTTCTGACGTGGGGTCCAAGTCCATCAGGTGGGTTTCCTTCCAAAAATAACTTCTCCAATTGATTTTGTTCCGTTTTGACTCCGTCTGATATTCCTTTTCCTCGAAACACTAAAATAGGCATAAAACAGCAAATCTGGGCTAGGCCTCCGGTTAATAGGTTAGTCCCAAAACTAATATAAAAGTGGATAATAAAGCCCAATATTGCCTAAAACAGTAGATAAAGTAGCATGGAGCAAGCAAAAATTATAGATACGTTGGAGACGTATCAATACGTCTCCGTCGTATCTACTTTCTCAAACACTTTGGCCCTTGTTTTGGACTCTAACTTGCATGATTTGAATGGAACTAACCCGGACTGACGTTGTTTTCAACGGAATTGCCATGGTGTTATTTATGTGCAGAAACAAATGTTCTCGGAATGACATGAAACTTCACGGAGCCACTTTTCAGAAAATAAGAAAAATACCTGCAAAAGATGAAGGCCAGGGGGCCCACCACCTCTCCATGAGGGTGGGGGCACGCCCCCTACCTCGTGGGCCCCCTGTTGCCTCTCCGACTCCAACTCCAACTCCATATATTGTGTTTCGGGGAGAAAAAAATCAGAGAAAATAAATCATCGCATTTTACGATACGGAGCCGCCGCCAAGCCCTAAAACCTCTCAGGAGGGCTGATCTGGAGTCCGTTCGGGGCTCCGGAGAGGGGAATTTGTCGCCATCGTCATCATCAACCATCCTCCATCACCAATTTCATGATGCTCACCGCCGTGCGTGAGTAATTCCATCATAGGCTTGCTGGACGGTGATGGGTTGGATGGGATCTATCATGTAATCGAGTTAGTTTTGTTAGGGTTTGATCCCTAGTGTCCACTATGTTCTGAGATTGATGTTGCTATGACTTTGTTATGCTTAATGCTTGTCACTAGGGCCCGAGTGCCATTGATACGTCTCCAATGTATTTATAATTTTTGATTGCTCCATGCTATATTATCTACTATTTTGGACATTATTGGGCTTTATTATCCACTTCTATATTATTTTTGGGACTAACCTATTAACCGGAGGCCCAGCCCATAATTGTTGTTTTTTTGCCTGTTTTAGGGTTTCGAAGAAAAGGAATATCAAACGGAGTCCAAACAGAATGAAACCTTCAGGAACGTGATTTTCTCACCGAATACAACTCAGGAGACTTGGACCCTACGTCAAGCCAGCTAACAAGAGCCCACGAGGTTGGGGGCGCACCTACCCCCAGGCGTGCCTTCCACCCTCGTTTTTATCATTTTTGGGACTAACCTACTAATCAGAGGCCCAGCCGAAATTGCTATTTTTTTGCCTATTTTAGGGTTTCGAAGAAAAGGAATGTCAAATGGAGTCCAAATGGAATGAAACCCTCGGGAACGTGATTTTCTCAACGAACATGATCCAGGAGACTTGGAGTGTGCGCCAAGAAACAAGGGAGGAAGGCACGAGGCAGGGGCGCGCCTACCCCCTGGGCACGCCCTCCACCCTTGTGGGCCCTCCGTTGCTCCACCGACGTACTTCTTCCTCCTATATATATCCATGTACCCCCCAACGATCAGAACAGGAGCCAAAACCCTAATTCCACCGTCGTAACTTTCTCTATCCACGAGATCCCATCTTGGGGCCTGTTCCGGAGCTCAGCCGGAGGGGGCATCGATCACGGAGGGCTTCTACATCGACACCATAGCCTCTTCGGTGAAGTATGAGTAGTTTACTTCAGACCTACGAGTCCATAGTTAGTAGCTAGATGGCTTCTTCTCTCTTTTTGGATCTCAATACAATGTTCTCCCCCTCTCTTGTGGAGATCTATTCGATGTAATCTTCTTTTTGCAGTGTGTTTGTTGAGACCGATGAATTGTGGGTTTATGATCAAGTCTAACTATGAATAATATTTGAATCTTCTCTGAATTCTTTTGTGTATGACTGGTTATCTTTGCAAGTCTCTTTGAATTATCAGTTTGGTTTGGCCTACTAGATTGATCTTTCTTGCAATGGGAGAAGTGCTTAGCTTTGGGTTCAATCTTGCGGTGTCCTTTCCCGATGACAGTAAGGGAAGCAAGGCACGTATTGTATTGTTGCCATCTAGGATAACAAGATGGGGTTTTATTCATATTGCATGAGTCTATCCCTCTACATCATGTCATCCTACTTAAGGCGTTACTCTGTTTTAACTTAATACTCTAGATGCATGCTGGATAGCGGTCGATGAGTGGAGTAATAGTAGTAGATGCAGGCAGGAGTCGGTCTACTTGTCTCAGACGTGATGCCTATATACATGATCATACCTAGATATTCTCATAACTATGCTCAATTCTGTCAATTGCTCAACAGTAATTTGTTCACCCACCGTAGAATACTTATGCTCTCGAGAGAAGCTACTAGTGAAACCTATGGCCCCAGGGTCTATCTTTATCATATCAATCTCCTACTACTTAGTTATTTACTTTGCTTTTATTTTACTTTGCATCTTTATTATAAAAATACCAAAAATATTATCTTATCATATCTATCATATCTCACTCTCGTAAGTGGCCCTATAGGGATTGGCAACCCCTATTTGCGTTGGTTGCGAGGATTTATTTGTTTTGTGCAGGTACGAGGGACTTGCGCGTAGCCTCCTACTGGATTGATACCTTGGTTCTCAAAAATTGAGGGAAATACTTACACTACTTTGTTGCATCATCCCTTCCTCTTCGGGTAAAACCAACGTAGTGCTAAAAGAGGTAGCAAGAAGAATTTCTGGCGCCGTTGCCGGGGAGGTCTACGCAAAAGTCAACATGCCAAGTACCCATCACATACCCTTATCTCCCGCATTACATTATTTTCCATTTGCCTGTCGTTTTCCTCTTCCCCACTTCACCCTTGCCGTTTTATTCGCCCTCTCTCTCTCTCTCTATCCTCCCTCTCTTTCTCTATTTGCCTCTTTTTGCCAATTTCTTGTTTGCTCGTATGGTTGGAATAGTTGTTTATTTATTACTAAACAGAGAACCTAAGATCTATGGATCCTCATTATAACACCCTCGATGCGACTATAGCTCCCACGTGTCGAGGCACGACTTATAGACATAATCGCATTGAAGGCATATGTCGCAAGTAAGGTAATCTTTACACATCCCATGTAATATAATAATAAAGGGGAGATAACATAGTTGGCTTACACTCGCCACGTCAATCAAGGTACATAAATAACATTACATCATCCAAACACTCATGGCCCGACTACGGCGCCAAAATAAAAGATAACCCAACATGCGACATGGTCCCGATCACCCCCAACTGGGCACCACTACTGATCATCAGGAAAAGAAACATAATAACGTTGAGAGTCCTCGTCGAACTCCCACTTGAGCTCGAGCCGTCACCTAGAGCGGAATCATCAGGCCCTGCATCTGGTGTAATAGTAAACTGTGAGCCACAGGGATTCAGCAATCTCGCACCATTGCGATCAAGACTATTTAAGCTTCTAGGTAAGGCAAGGTAAATATAAGTGGAGCTGCAGCAAGCGACTAGCATATATGGTGGCTAACCTGTTCGCAAAAGAGAGCGAGAAGAGGGGGCAAAGCGCGAGCGAGAAACTAGAGATCAACCTGCGCAAACATTACTCCAACACCGTGTCCACTTCCCGGACTCCACCGAGAAGAGGCCATCATGGTAACACACTCAGTTGATTCATTTTAATTAAGTTAAGGTTCAAGTTATCTACAACCGGACATTAACAAATTCTCATCTGCCCATAACCGCGGGCACGGCTTTCGAAAGTTCAAATCCCTGCAGGGGAGTCCCAACTTAGCCCATGACAAGCTCTCATGGTCAACGAAGGAATAGACCTCCTCCCAAGACGTTCCGATCAGACTCGGTATCTCGGTTCTTCAAGACACTTCGACGGGTTAAAACAAGACCAGCAACACGGCCCGAATGTGCCGACAAATCCCGATAGGAGCTGCACATATCTCGTTCTCAGGGCACACTCGGATGAGCCAGACGTCGGGTAGGCCAGCCCAGAGTTGCCCCTGGTAGCCCCGGACATCGCTCGGTTGGACCAACACTCAGAGGAGCACTGGCCCGGGGGGGGGGGCTAAATAAGATGACCCTCGGGCTCCGGAAACCCAAGGGAAAATAGGCTAGGTGGCAAATGGTAAAACCAAGGTTGGGCGTTGCTGGAAAAGATTTAATCAATGCGAACTATCAAGGGGTTCCCATTATAACCCAACCGTGTAAGGAACGCAAAATCCGGGAACATAACACCGATATGATGGAAACTAGGGCGGCAAGAGTGGAACAAAACACTAGGCGAGAGGCCGAGCCTTCCACCCTTTACCAAGTATATAGATGCATTAAGATAACAAGATAATATAATGATATCCCAACAAGTAAATAAATGTTCCAACGAGGAACGGCCTCCAATCTTCACCTGCAACTAGCAACGCTATAAGAGGGGCTGAGCAAAGCGGTAACATAGCCAATCAACGGTTTGCTAGGACATGGTGGGTTAGAGATTTGACATGGCAATTTGGGAGGCTTGAAAGCAAGTGGTAGGCATCGTAGCATTGGCATAGCAAAAGAGCATCTAGCAAAGCAAAGATAGTAGTGATTTCGAGGGTATGATCATCTTGCCTGCAAAGTTGTCAGAGTTGACTGGATCCTCGAAAGCAAACTCAACGGGCTCCTCGTTAGCGAACTCGTCTTCCGGCTCTACCCAAACAAGACAAACAAGCAACAAGGACACAATCAACCACGTGCAAGGATCAAACAATATGATGCAAGGATGGTATGCTATGCGGGATGCGATGAGGGATGCATATGCGAGAATTGACAAGGGATGCATGAACCTGGCCTCAACATGGAAATCCAAGTGTGCCACTGGAAAGATGAGATTAAATCGCTTGGAAACGATATAAAGATCACCGGAATCGGAGTTACGGTTTGGAAATGGCAAGCAAAACAAATATGACACCGGTCTGCGATTTACAACAAGTAGCCATGTAAATGCATTGAGATAAACATGCTACAGCACCCAAACATGACAACAAAATACATGGCAGGGATGCATTCAAGATGCTTAACAAAAGTCTAGCACTGAGCTACGGCCAAATCATCCACTAACAGGTTCAAACAAGCATGACAAAAATGCATATGGCAAACGGATCTCAGACTTAGTGAAATTACCACTTGTCTGGAATTTCAGATCAGGTAGCTCTCTTCGGAGCAACAAAACTACATGCTACAAGACCTGAACATGGCAAAGTAAAGCATGGCATGGAGCTACTCAAAGAGCTTAAGAAAAGTCCCTTAGTGACCTTGAGACAAAATGGATTAGAAAATACAATTGCAAGCATGTGAACATGGCAAAAACATAATCAGATCACAGACTTAGTGAAAACTGGAGCATGCTGAAAACAGATATCAAGTAGGCATGTTTACGAGCTCGATGCACTCACTACGGAGAAAGACATGTAAAGCTAAGCATACATCTATAAAGAAAACACAAAATGCAAGCTAGACCTGGCAATAACAATAGAATAGCATGCACGTATCAACTACAACATCATCGGCAAAATTGCAAACAAGTTGACAATCTGCCCAGATTCACAAAGTAGCAAAAGTAGAGCTCGATTGACTCAAGCTAGGGTGCTCCATAATTGCAAACAAAGACATGGATGGATAGAGCACTACAAGATTAACAAAACATCCTTACTGATCATCTTCAAAAGAGGCACGAATCACTCGGAAACAACATGAACATATGGCCATATGAAATAAACAGATCAAGGACTTAGTGGAATTGCTAAGTCCCTGAAATCAGCACTTCCAAGTGCCTCACTTCGCAAGCTTGCACTAGTCACCACACACATTACAAAAATACATGGGTTGCACCTCTGGAGAGATGACAAAACCCTTAACAAAATATATGTAGAGCTCATGGGCATATCATGCACACAATAAACATGGCAAAAATGACAAATATCTAAATGGAGCAGCAGATCTGACAATTATCTCAAGTAGCCCTCTTCTAACAGCATTTCGGGCATCAATATGAACTCAAATGAAAATGATGCAATGGAAAGAAATGATGTACTCTCTAAGACGAACATTTTGATATGCTATAAGCCAAAAACGGAATTACAGATGCGGAGATACGACACGATGAACAGGAGCACATGGATCTGGGATTTTTGGGACTTAGAAGAAAAAACCACCTCGCGGAAAAAGTCAACTCCGACGGGTCGAGGCCGGATCCGTCTTCTCCGGCGACGGCGAGGTACGAACGCGGCGAGGGAGGCCAGGGAGCGGCCGGACTCCGGCGTGGGCGGCCGGATCTGGCTCCGGGAGGCGGCAGACGGCGCCGAGACGGCGAGTGGCGGGGCGGGCCGGCGTTGATGGCGGCGGGTGGCGGGATGCAGCGCCGGCGAGGTGGTGGCGCACGGTGGTGGCGGGGTCCCGGCGACGAGGCGGAGGCGGCACAGCGCGGGCGGCGCTCGGGCGGCGGGGAGGCGGGCGAAGCGGCGCGGGGACTCAGGCC
>NC_041382.1:409232278-409241751 GCF_002162155.2 Triticum dicoccoides | reverse complement strand
GGGCCGCGGTCGGGCCCCGCGGGCCGGCGCGGTGGGAGGCGGCGGCGCGCCACGTGGCGATCGCTGAGAGGGTGCGGGCGGCGGCAGACGTTGTCCGGCACCGGCGGACACGTCCGGCGTGCGGAGAGGAGCGGGGAGCTAGGGTTAGGGTCGACTTGATCCGAAAATTTCGGGGAGGAGGCTATATTTATAGGTAGAGGGAGCTAGGAGAGTCCAAATGAGGTGCGGTTTTTGGCCACGCGATCATGATCGAACGCTCTAGATGATGGAGCAGGTTTAGGTGGGTTTTGGGCCAAATTGGAAGGGTGTTGGGCTGCAACACACACGAGGCCTTTTCAGTCCCTCGGTTAACCGTTGGAGTATCAAACGAAGTCCAAATGATACGAAACTTGATAGGCGGTCTACCGGTAGTAAACCAAGGCCGCTTGGCAAGTCAAGGTCCAATCCGGAAATGTTTAATCCCCACACACAAAAGAAAGCTAGAAATGACCACCGGAGGAGAACGAAGCGCCGGAATGCAAAACGGACAACAGGGAAAATGCTCGAATGCATGAGATGAACACGTATGCAAATGCAATGCACATGATGACATGATATGCGATGCATGACAAAGATAACAACACACGGAGACAAAAATCCGAACCCGAGAAAATAAAATAACTTAATGCCGGAAACGGCAAGAGTTGGAGTACAAATTGGGAAAGATACATCCGGGGTGTTACAACACTCCACCACTACGAAAGGATCTCGTCCCGAGATCTAGGACTGAAAGAACGTCGGGTACTCAGAACGGAGGTGATCCTCATGTTCCCAGGTAGCTTCACGGTCGGAATGGTGTGACCACTTGACTTTGAGAAATTTGATTGACTTATTGCGAGTCTTGCGTTAAGTCTCTTCAAGAATAGCAACTGGGTGCTCACGATAAGAGAGATCTTCTTGGATCTCAATGTCCTCGAAGTTGACGATACGGTCAGGAGTCTTGAAGCACTTTCGGAGCTGAGAGACATGGAACACATCATGAACATTTGCAAAGTTTGAAGGAAGCTCGAGTTGATAGGCGAGATCGCCTCTCTTGCTGACAATCTTGAAAGGTCCCACGTATCTGGGGGCAAGCTTCCCTTTGATACCGAAGCGACGAGTACCTTTCATAGGAGAGACATGGAGGTAAACATGATCTCCGATCTCGAAAGCCAAATCACGGTGCTTACTGACATAGTAGTTCTTCTGGCGAGATTGGGCTGCTTTGAGGTTATACCGAATGACTTTGCACATCTCCTCTGGCTCTATGATTAAGTCATTTCCGAGAAGCTGATGTTCACCGGTTTCAGACCAGTTGAGAGGGGTACGGCACTTCCTGCCATACAGAATTTCAAATGGGGCTTTGCCCGAACTTGCTTGGAAATTGTTGTTGTAGGAGAATTCAGCATAAGGAAGACAATCCTCCCACTTCATGCCGAAGGAGATCACACAAGCCCTGAGCATATCTTCAAGAATCTAGTTGACACGCTCGACTTGACCGCTAGTTTGAGGATGGAAAGCTGTGCTGAAGCGGATGTTGGTGCCCATGGCCTTCTGAAAAGAATCCCAAAACTTGGAGGTAAAGATGCTGCCACGGTCTGAAGAGATCACTTGTGGAATACCGTGCAGAGAGACAATCCGAGAGGTATAGAGTTCCACCAATTGAGCTGCAGTGATCGACTCTTTAATAGGCAGAAAGTGAGCCACTTTGGTGAGTTTGTCGATGACAACGAATATAGCATCATTGCCACGCTTGGACTTTGGAAACCCAGTCACGAAGTCTATTTCAATGTGGTCAAACTTCCATTCTGGAATGGCAAGAGGTTGGAGGAGACCAGCTGGCCTTTGGTGTTCTGCCTTCACCCTTCTGCAGACATCACATTCATTCACGAATTGAGCAATCTCGTGCTTCATTCGAGTCCACCAATAAGCCTGCTTGAGGTCCTGATACATCTTCGTACTCCCAGGGTGGATGGAGAGGAGAGAATTGTGAGCCTCATCCATGATCAATTTACGAAGGTCACCTTTGGGCACAACAATACGATCCTCGAAGAAGAGAGTGTCCTTGTCATCAAGGCGGTAGCACTTGTACTTGGGTTGACTCTTGGCAATCCCAATCTTCACCTTTTTCACCATAGCATCAAGAAGCTGGGCTTGGCGAATCTGGTCTTCTAAGGTAGGAGAGACTTGAAGGTTGGCGAGGAAACCTTGAGGAACAACTTGCAGGTTAAGTTTGCGGAAAGCTTCACAAAGCTCGGGTTGATAAGGCTTGAGAATAAGACTATTGCAGTAAGCCTTTCTGCTCAATGCGTCAGCGATCACATTGGCCTTGCCTGGAGTATACTCGATACTCAGATTATACTCTTGAATCATTTCGACCCATCGAGTTTGCCTGAGGTTGAGATTAGGCTGAGTGAAGATGTACTTGAGACTCTTGTGATCAGTGAAAATGTCCACTTTTCTTCCCAATAGAAGATGTCTCCAAGTCAAAAGAGCATGCACAACTGCCGCCAACTCGAGATCATGAGTGGGGTAGTTCTTCTCATTAGGCTTCAACTGGCGAGAGGTATAAGCAACAACTTTCTTCTCTTGCATCAACACTGCGCCAAGACCTTGGAGAGAGGCATCACAAAAGACCTCGTACGGTTTGGATTCATCAGGCGGAGTCAGAACTGGAGTAGTGATCAATTTCTCTTTCAAAGTGTTGAAAGCAATGTCACACTCCGGAGACCAAACGTACTTGACGTGTTTCTGGAGAAGATTAGAGAGAGGCTTCGCGATCTTAGAAAAGTTTTCAACGAATCTTCGACAGTAGCTTGCGAGACCAAGGAAGCTACGGAGTTGCTTCACGTTCTGAGGAGGTTCCCAATTCAAAATTGCAGACACCTTCTCAGGATTCACGGCAATGCCCTTGGCAGAGATGATATGACCAAGATAAAGAACCTCATCGATCCAAAATTCGCACTTGGAGAACTTGGCGTAGAACTGATGTTCTCTGAGCTTATCGAGTACCAAACGCAAGTGCTTGGCATGATCTTCCTTGTTCTTCGAGAAAACCAGAATGTCGTCGAGATAGACCAAAACGAAGTCATTGGTGTAGGCATTGAAGATGAAGTTCATCATGCGAGAGAAAGTCGGAGGAGCGTTGACGAGGCCAAAAGACATGACAGTGTATTCGTATGAACCATAGCTTGTCCTGAAAGCCGTCTTGGGAATATCTTGCTTACGGATTCGAATCTGATGATAACCCATACGGAGATCAAGCTTGGAGAATACTTGGGCACCTTTGAGTTGTTCGAACAGCTCATTGATGTTGGGAAGTGGGTATTTGTTCTTGATGGTCTTCTTGTTCAATGGACGGTAATCAACACAAAGTCGGTCCGTTCCATCCTTCTTCTTCACAAAAAGAACACCACAACCCCATGGAGAAGAACTAGGCCGGATGAGACCCATTCTTTCTTGAATATCAAGTTGCTTCTTCAGCTCCTTCAACTCTTCAGGTCCGAGCTTGTAAGGACGCTTGCACACAGGTTCCGTACCGGGCTCAAGATCAATAACGAATTCAACTGGCCGGTGCGGAGGCATTCCTGGAAGCTCTTCTGGAAAGACATCTTGATATTCACAAATGACTGGAATTTTCGAGATAGCATCCAGTTCACCCTTCTCATTGAGAGAAAACAAGCGGATGGTATCATCACGAGCGGCAAAGACAATTACATCCTCAGACGAATGAGTCAATTGAATCTGCCTGGCTGCACAATCAAGCTGAGCCTTTTGCTTAGAAAGCCAATCCATCCCGAGAATAAGATCAATATCCGAGTTACCAAGAACCACCGGAGAAGAGAGAAACTTGTAGTCGCCCAACGTGATAGTAACATCCAGGGCGATAGCGCTTGCATTCATGAATTTACCCGGAGAAACCACAAATAACTGTCTAGGAAAATCTTGTAAAGGCAACTCATGCTTAGAAACAAATGGCCTTGAGATAAAACAATGCGATGCACAAGTGTCAAAAAGAACTTTTGCAGGAATATCATTAACAGGAAGGTTACCCATAATGACATCTGATGAGTCCTCTGCCTGAGCTGCATTCATCAAGTTGACCTTGGCGGACTTGGGGTTATGCTTGACCACAGCTGTACTTGCCGATCTGACAGGAGGAGGAGGAGGAAGACGCCTCTGGTTGAAGCACTTGTTGGCATAGTGACCCTTCTGTTGGCACTTGTTGCACGTGACCTCTGAAAGCGGACGGTGATACGGAGCACTCGATCTTGGAGCTTGAGACAAAGTCTTGTTCTGAAAACCAGGGTTGGGTGGGTGGGAAGAACCACTGCCACCTTTGCTCTTCTGTTGATACGGCTGGCAGAACGGAGGAGGAGGAAGCGAAAACTTCTGCTGCTTGGCCACTTGAGTAGAGGAAGAAGGAGTAACATCTCTGACTCGCTTCTTGGAAGCATCACACCTCAACTGAGCAGCCTCTTGCTTCAGTGCCATGATGTAGAACTCATCGTACCTCAAGGGCTCAAAGAGAACAAGAGCTAGCTGGATTTCTTCTCTGAGACCACCCCTGAACTGGTATATCATGCTCTTCTCATCAGGGACGTCCTGCTTGGCAAAGCGGGCGAGCTTCTAGAACAACTTGTTGTAGTCATAGACAGACAAAGAGCCTTGCTTCAGGTTGCGGAATTCCTCATGCTTGCTTTCAACCATGCTCTGAGGGATATGGTGAGCTCTGAAATCTTGACGGAATTCATCCCAAGTGATAACACGTCCACCTCTGGAGTCCTTGTATTGCTGGAACCATTTCGCATCTTGATCTTTGAGTTGGAAGGAAGCGAACTTGACAAAGTCCTCAGGCCTGACGTTACTGCACTCGAAATGCTTGCACAGGTCCACAAGCCAATCGTCAGCATCGGTTGCCTCAACACAATTGCTGAAAGTCTTTGGCCCATTAGCAAGGAATTGGTTGAGTGTAGCAGAGTGATTCTGATTGTTTCCTTGGTTCCCTTGGTTGCCTTGATTGCGCTCTTGAAGAATTTGCATGATCAACTGTGTGTTTGCATTGGTTGCGGCCATCACAGCTTGCCATGCCTCCGGAGGAGGTGGAGGTGGTGGCGGATCAGGATTCGGAGTCGTGCGCGTTGGAGGAGCCATCCTGAAGAGGTTGACCACCATTAGCACATAGACAGACAAATATTGAAGCTGAATCCAACGGAATGAAAATTGCAACATATAGTCTTCACATCCGAACAAAATGAACGAATGCATTCCTCTTGAAATGGTCACATATCCGTAAATTGAGAAGCCACGTAGAATTAAGGTAGAGAAATAAATCAACAAGGTACGGATCAAGAACGAATAATCGGTAAGAAATCCCAATCTCAAACCAATATCCGTGGAAGAAGAACTAGAGCTACGAGAATTCCCACCTATGAAACTCCCGAACCTTTCTGGTTATGCAATCAAGTGTTGGGGATACAGGGGAAGCATAATATCTCACCCAATTCTAGCAAATCCTACATCCAGCTGTATCCATCCTTCAACACATAACCGAGAAAAACTTTGGAAACCATCTACCTCAACCTTCGAAAAGCATCCGTTATACAAGTTATGGCGATACTCCCGAACTCCCGCCCCAGTACTGGGTGGCGTCGAGGTTATCTCACCAACGAACTGCATAAAAGAGATTTTCGGTGTCGGCGTACTAAACTCAGGTATTCCAGAATTGCAACGATAAAATTATGACGACAACACCTCAGAGCTCAACTCCCCGGGACACTTCCACAAAACCCCTGACAGGAGGCACCAAGACAATGTTCTCATCCTAAAACCATCGGAACGATTCCAAGATACCCGCGTGATCCTAAAATTTTTTTAGTGAAATTTGAGAAGAGAAGAGTCAAAACTCTACGTCAGGATGCCTTACCAGAGCGATGAGGAGACTTGGAAGTAAAAAGAATTCCTAAAGTCTATGATATATAATTCCTAAATGACTGAAAACATTTTTCTAGACACAACTCAGACGCTAAAAACGATCAAGCAATGGGGCTCCTAAGGTCGAGGAAGGCTCTGATACCAACTTATAACACCCTCGATGCGACTATAGCTCCCACGTGTCGAGGCACGACTTAAAGACATAATCACATTGAAGGCAAATGTCGCAAGTAAGGTAATCTTTACACATCCCATGTAATATAATAATTAAGGGGAGATAACATAGTTGGCTTACACTCACCACGTCAATCAAGGTACATAAATAACATTACATCATCCAAACACTCATGGCCTGACTACGGTGCCAAAATAAAAGATAACCCAACATGCGACACGGTCCCGATCACCCCCAACTAGGCACCACTACTGATCATCAGGAAAAGAAACATAATAACGTTGAGAGTCCTCGTCGAACTCCGACTTGAGCTCGAGCGCGTCACCTGGAGCGGAATCGTCAGGCCCTCATCTGGTGTAATAGTAAACTGTGAGCCACAGGGACTCAACAATCTCGCACCCTCGCGATCAAGACTATTTAAGCTTATAGGTAAGGCAAGGTAAATATAAGTGGAGTTGCAGCAAGCGACTAGCATATATGGTGGCTAACCTGTTCGCAAAAGAGAGCGAGAAGAGGGGGCAAAGCGCGAGCGATAAACTAGAGATCAACCTGCGCAAACATTACTCCAACACCGTGTCCACTTCCCGGACTCCACCGAGAAGAGGCCATCACGGTAACACACTCAGTTGATTCCTTTTAATTAAGTTAAGGTTCAAGTTATCTACAACCGGACATTAACAAATTCCCATCTGCCCATAACCGCGGGCATGGCTTTCGAAAGTTCAAATCCATGCAGGGGAGTCCCAACTTAGCCCATGACAAGCTCTCATGGTCAACGAAGGAATAGACCTCCTCCCAAGATGTTCCGATCAGACTCGGTATCTCGGTTCTTCAAGACACTTTGACAGGTTAAAACAAGACT
The DNA here is from genome assembly GCF_002162155.2 of Triticum dicoccoides. Taxonomy (NCBI): domain Eukaryota; kingdom Viridiplantae; phylum Streptophyta; class Magnoliopsida; order Poales; family Poaceae; genus Triticum; species Triticum dicoccoides. The sequence goes on along the minus strand of NC_041382.1, from coordinate 409,234,762 downwards.
AGCAACACCACCCGAATGTGCCGACAAATCCTGATAGGAGCTGCACATATCTCGTTCTCAGGGCACACTCGGATGAGCCAGACGTCGGGTAGGCCAGCCCAGAGTTGCCCCTGGTAGCCCCGGACATCGCTCGGTTGGACCAACACTCAGAGGAGCACTGGCCCGGGGGGGCTAAATAAGATGACCCTCGGGCTCCGGAAACCCAAGGGAAAAGAGGCTAGGTGGCAAATGGTAAAACCAAGGTTGGGCATTGCTGGAAAAGCTTTAATCAAGGAGAACTATCAAGGGGTTCCCATTATAACCCAACCGCGTAAGGAACGCAAAATCCGGGAACATAACACCGATATGACAGAAACTAGGGCGGCAAGAGTGGAACAAAACACTAGGCGAGAGGCCGAGCCTTCCACCCTTTACCAAGTATATAGATGCATTAAGATAACAAGATAATATAATGATATCCCAACAAGTAAATAAATGTTCCAACAAGGAACGGCCTCCAATCTTCACCTGCAACTAGCAACGCTATAAGAGGGGCTGAGCAAAGCGGTAACATAGCCAATCAACGGTTTGCTAGGACATGGTGGGTTAGAGGTTTGACATGGCAATTTGGGAGGCTTGAAAGCAAGTGGTAGGCATCGTAGCATTGGCATAGCAAAAGAGCATCTAGCAAAGCAAAGCTAGTAGTGATTTCGAGGGTATGATCATCTTGCCTGCAAAGTTGTCAGAGTTGACTAGATCCTCGAAAGCAAACTCAACGGGCTCCTCATTAGTGAACTCGTCTCCCGGCTCTACCCAAACAAGACAAACAAGCAACAAGAACGCAATCAACCACGTGCAAGGATCAAACAATATGATGCAAGGATGGTATGCTATGCGGGATGCGATGAGGGATGCATATGCGAGAATTGACAAGGGATGCATGAACCTGGACTCAACATGGAAATCCAAGTGTGCCACTGGAAAGATGAGATTAAATCGCTTGAAAACGATATAAAGATCACCGGAATCGGAGTTACGGTTTGGAAATGGCAAGCAAAACAAATATGACACCGGTCTGCGATTTACAGCAAGTAGCCATCTAAATGCATTGAGATAAACATGCTACAGCACCCAAACATGACAACAAAATACATGGCAGGGATGCATTCAAGATGCTTAACAAAAGTCTAGCACTGAGCTACGGCCAAATCATCCACTAACAGGTTCAAACAAGCATGGCAAAAATGCATATGGCAAACAGATCTCAGACTTAGTGAAATTAACACTTGTCTGGAATTTCAGATCAGGTAGCTCTCTTCGGAGCAACAAAACTACATGCTACAAGACCTGAACATGGCAAAGTAAAGCATGGCATGGAGCTACTCAAAGAGCTTAAGAAAAGTCCCTTAGTGACCTTGAGACAAAAGGGATTAGAAAATACAATTGCAAGCATGTGAACATGGCAAAAACATAATCAGATCACAGACTTAGTGAAAACTGGAGCATGCTGAAAACAGATATCAAGTAGGCATGTTTACGAGCTCGATGCACTCACTACGGAGCAAGACATGTAAAGCTAAGCATACATCTATCAAGAAAACACAAAATGCAAGCTAGACCTGGCAATAACAATAGAATAGCATGCACGGATCAACTACAACATCATCAGCAAAATTGCAAACAAGTTGACAATCTGCCCAGATTCACAAAGTAGCAAAAGTAGAGCTCGATTGACTCAAGCTAGGGTGCTCCATAATTGCAAACAAAGACATGGATGGATAGAGCACTAGAAGATTAACAAAACATCCTTACTGATCATCCTCAAAAGAGGCACGGATCACTCGGAAACAACATGAACATAGGGCCATATGAAATAAACAGATCAAGGACTTAGTGGAACTGCTAAGTCCCTGAAATCAGCACTTCCAAGTGCCTCAGTTCGCAAGCTTGCACTAGTCACCACACACATTACAAAAATACATGGGTTGCACCTCTGGAGAGATGACAAAACCCTTAACAAAACATATGTAGAGCTCATGGGCATATCATGCACACAATAAACATGGCAAAAATGACAAATATCTAAATGGAGCAGCAGATCTGACAATTATCTCAAGTAGCAGTCTTCTAACAGCATTTCGGGCATCAAGATGAACTCAAATGAAAATAATGCAATGGAATGAAATAATGTACTCTCTGAGGCGAACATTTTGATATGCTATAAGCCAAAAACGGAGTTGCGGATGCGGAGATACGACACGATGAACAGGAGCACATGGATCTGGGATTTTTGGGACTTAGAAGAAAAAACCACCTCGCGGAAAAAGTCAACTCCGACGGGTCGAGGCCGGATCCGTCTTCTCCGGCGACGGCGAGGTCTGAACGCGGCGAGGGAGGCCGGGGTGCGGCCGGACTCCGGGGGGGGGGCGGCCGGATCTGGCTCCGGGAGGCGGCAGACGGCGCCGAGACGGCGAGTGGCGGGGCGGCGGCTTGCGGCGCCGGAGT
>NC_041382.1:409204383-409231618 GCF_002162155.2 Triticum dicoccoides | reverse complement strand
ATGAGGCGGAGGCGGCGCAGCGCGGGCGGTGCTCGGGCGGCGGGGAGGCGGGCGAAGCGGCGCGGGGACTCGGGCCGGGAGGGCCGCGGTCGGGCCCCGCTGGCCGGCGCGGTGGGAGGCGGCGGCGCGCCATGTGGCGATCGCTGAGAGGGCGCGGGCGGCGGCGGACGTTGTCCGGCGCCGGCGGACACGTCCGGCGCGCGGAGAGGAGCGGGGAGCTAGGGTTAGGGTCGACTTGATCCGAAAATTTCGGGGAGGAGGCTATATTTATATGTAGAGGGAGCTAGGAGAGTCCAAATGAGGTACGGTTTTCGTCCACGCGATCGTGATCGAATGCTCTAGATGATGGAGCAGGTTTAGGTGGGTTTTGGGCCAAATTGGAAGGGTGTTGGGCTGCAACACACACGAGGCCTTTTCGGTCCCTCGGTTAACCGTTGGAGTATCAAACGAAGTCCAAATGATACGAAACTTGACAGGCGGTCTACCGGTAGTAAACCAAGGCCGCTCTGGCAGGTCTCGGTCCAATCTGGAAATGTTTAATCCCCACACACGAAAGAAAGCTAGAAATGACCACCGGAGGAGAATGAAGCGCCGGAATGCAAAACGGACAACGGGGAAAATGCTCGAATGCATGAGATGAACACGTATGCAAATGCAATGCACATGATGACATGATATGTGATGCATGACAAAGATAACAACACACGGAGACAAAAACCCGAACCCGAGAAAATAAAATAACTTAACGCCGGAAACGGCAAGAGTTGGAGTACAAATTGGGAAAGATACATCCGGGGTGTTACACTCATCCACTTGCTAATCTTTTTAAGAGATCCAATTATGATGAACCAATTGCTAGTGAGTTTTGTGCACTAGATTATCTTTATGAAGTTTTGCTTGAAATTCGTGAATCTGAAAAGTGTGATGAATTACTTTATGAAGCGATTCACGATAGATCTTTGAATAAAAAGCATGATTGCAATTATTTTACTATAAATTCTCTTGATGTCAATTGTGCTAATAATATGCAAAACCCTAAGCTTGGGGATGCTAGTTTTGCTATGTCTACTACTTGTTGTAATGATCATGATTGGGGTGATTCTTCTTATGATATTGAAAATTTATTTAAGCCCATGATGAATATGAGATTGATAATAGTGTTTGCAATATTATTGAAAGTGTGTTTGGAAGAGTGTCAACTTTAGATCCCACATATTTGGAGAATGTTCAATCTTATGAAAGTTCTGATAAAAGTGGGTTTGGAAAGGTCATGTCTTTAGTTAATGTTAATCCCACTATTTTGGAAGAGTGCAAACTTTGCATGCATATGGATCGTGTTGAAAATATTTTGTGTGATAGCTATTTTGTTGAATTTGCTTATGATCCCTCATGCAATTATTATGAGAGAGGAAAATATGATGGTAGAAATTTTCATGTTACTAAATTACTTCTCGTTATGTTGAGATTGCTATTGTTTCTTTCCGCTTCCTTGCATATGCTAGTTTTTGCTTGCCTTGGTAATTTGTTTGCCTATAAGATGCCTATGCATAGGAAGTATGTTAGACTTATATGTGTTTGTCACATGCTTTATGATGCTCTCTTTGTGCTTCAATTCTTGTCTTTCATGTGAGCATCATTAAAATTATCAATGCCTACCTTTAAGGATTTAAAGAAAAGCGCTTGTTGGGAGTCAACCCAATATTTATCCTTCCTGTTATGTAATAAATAAATTATTTAGCCTCTGTTTTGTTTGTGTTTTTTGTGTTTAATTAGTGTTTGTGCCAAGTAGAACCGTTGGGAAGACTTGGGGAAAGTCTTGTTGAACTTGCTGTAAAAAATAGAAACTTTAGCGCTCACGAGAACTGCTGCCATTTTTATTTGGAGAGTGATATTTAGTTAATTCTTTTTGAAGATGATTAATAGATAAATTCCTCACGTCCAGCAATTTATTTTAGAATTTTTGGGGTTCCAGATCTTGCGCTAGCTATAGATTACTACAGACTTTTCTGTTTTTGACAGATTCTGTTTTGCATGTGTTGTTTGCTTATTTTGATGAATCTATGGCTAGTAAAATAGTTTATGAACCATAGAGAAGTTGGAATACAGTAGGTATAACACCCATATAAATAAATAATGAGTTCATTACAGTACCTTGAAGTGGTCTTTTGTTTTCTTTCGCTAACGGAGCTCACGAGTTTTCTACTTTAAGTTTTGTGTTGTGAAGTTTTCAAGTTTTGGGTAAAGATTTGATGGATTATGGAACAAGGAGTGGCAAGAGCCTAAGCTTGGGTGTGCCCATGGCACCCCCAAGATAATCTAAGGACACCTAAAATACAAAGCTTGGGGATGCCCCGGAAGGCATCCCCTCTTTCGTCTACTTCTATCGGTAACTTTACTTGAAGCTATATTTTTATTTACCACGTGATATGTGTTTTACTTGGAGCGTCTTGTATGATTTGAGTCTTTGCTTGTTAGTTTACCACAATCATCCTTGCTGTACACACCTTTTGAGAGATCCATACATGATTTGGAATTTGTTAGAATACTCTATATGCTTCGCTTATATCTTTTGAGTTATATAATTTTGCTCTAGTGCTTCACTTATATCTTTTAGAGCACGGTGGTGGATTTGTTTTATAGAAACTATTGATCTCTCATGCTTAACTTAGATTATTTTGAGAGTCTTAATAGCATGGTAATTTTCTTAAAATCCTACTATGCTTGGTATGCAAGATTAATAATAAAACTTTCTTATGAGTGTGTTGAATACTAAAGAGAAGTTTGATGCTTGATGATTGTTTTGAGACATGGAGGTAATAATATCAAAGTCGTGCTAGTTGAGTAGTTGTGAAATTGAGAAATACTTGTGTTGAAGTTTGCAAGTCCCGTAGCATCCACGTATGGTAAATGTTATGCAACAAATTTGAAACATGAGGTGTTATCTGATTGTCTTCCTTATGAGTGGCGATCGGGGACGAGCGATGGTCTTTTCCTACCAATCTATCCCCCTAGGAGCATGCGCGTAGTATCGAGGTTTTTGATGACTTGTAGATTTTTGCAATAAGTATGTGAGTTCTTTATGACTAATGTTGAGTCCATGGATTATACGCACTCTCACACTTCCATCCTTGCTAGCCTCTTCGGTACCGTGCATTGCCCTTTTTCACATTGAGAGTTGGCGCAAACTTCACCGGTGCATCCAAACCCCGTGATATGATACACTCTTTCACACATAAACCTCCTTATATCTTCCTCAAAACATCCACCATACCTACCTATTATGGCATTTCCATAGCCATTCCGAGATTGCCATGCAACTTTCCATCATTCCGTTCATCATGACACATTCATCATTGTCATATTGCTTAGCATGATCATGTAGTTGACATAGTATTTGTGGCAAAGCCACCGTTCATAATTCTTTCATACATGTCACTCTTGGTTCATTGCATATCCCGGTACACCGTTGGAGGCATTCATATAGAGTCATCTTTGTTCTAGTATTGAGTTGTAATCATTGAGTTGTAAATAAATAGAAGTGTGATGATCATCATTTTCTAGAGCATTGTCCCAAGTGAGGAATAAAAAATAGGAAAGGCCATAAAAAAGAGAAAGGCCATAAAAAGAGAAAAGGCCAAAAAAAGAAAAAAATGAGAGAAAAAGAGAGAAGGGACAATGTTACTATCCTTTGCCACACCTGTGCTACAAAGTAGCACCATGATCTTCATAGTAGAGAGTCTCTCATGTTATCACTTTCATATACTAGTGGGAATTTTTCATTATAGAGCTTGGCTTGTATATTCCAACAATGGGCCTCCTCAAGTGCCCTAGGTCTTCATGAGCAAGCAAGTTGGATGCACACCCACTAATTTCTTTTGTTGAGCTTTCATACATTTATAGCTCTAGTGCATCCGTTGCATGGCAATCCCTACTCCTTGCATTAACATCAATTGGTGGGCATCTCCATAGCCCATTGATTATCCCCGTTGATGTGAGACTTTCTCCTTATTTGTCTTCTCCACATAACCCCCTCATTATATTCCACCTATAGTGCTATGTCCATGGCTCGCGCTCATATATTGCGTGCAAGTTTATAGGTTAGAGATTACTAAAGTATGAAACAATTGCTTGGCTTGTCATCGGGGTTGTGCATGATGATAGCATTCTTGTGTGACGAAAATGAAACATGACTAAACAATATGATTTTGTAGGGATGAACTTTCTTTGGCCATGTTATTTTGAAAAGACATAATTGCTTAGTTAGTATGCTTGAATTATTATCATTTTTATGTCAATATGAACTTTTGTCTTGAATCTTTCGGATCTGAATATTCATACCACAATTAAGAAGAATTACATTAAAATTATTCCAAGTAGCACTCCGCATCAAAAATTCTGTTTTTATCATTTACCTACTCGAGGACGAGCAAGAATTAAGCTTGGGGATGCTTGATACGTCTCCAATGTATCTATAATTTTTGATTGCTCCATGCTATATTATCTACTGTTTTGGACATTATCGGGCTTTATTATCCACTTTTATATTATTTTTGAGACTAACCTATTAACCGGAGGCCCGGCCCAGAATTGCTGTTTTTTTGCCTGTTTTAGGGTTTCGAGGAAAAGGAATATCAAACGGAGTCCAAACGGAATGAAACATTCGGGAACGTGATTTTCTCACCGAATACAACTCGGGAGACTTGGACCCTACGTCAAGCCAGCTAACAGGAGCCCACGAGGTAGGGGGCGTGCCTACCCCCCCCCCAGGCGCACCCTCCACCCTCGTGGGGCCCCTGTTGCTCCACCGACGTACTTCTTCCTCCTATATATATCCACGTACCCCCAAACGATCAGAACAGGAGCCAAAACCCTAATTCCACCGCCGTAACTTTCTGTATCCACGAGATCCCATCTTGGGGCCTGTTCCGGAGCTCCGTCGGAGGGGGCATCGATCACGGAGGGCTTCTACATCAACACCATAGCCTCTCCGATGAAGTATGAGCAGTTTACTTCAGACCTACGGGTCCATAGTTAGTAGCTAGATGGCTTCTTCTCTCTTTTTGGGTATCAATACAATGTTCTCCCCCTCTCTTGTGGAGATCTATTCGATGTAATCTTATTTTTGCGGTGTGTTTGTTGAGACCAATGAATTGTGGGCTTATGATCAAGTCTATCTATGAATAATATTTGAATCTTCTCTGAATTCTTTTATGTATGATTGGTTATCTTTGCAAGTCTCTTCGAATTATCAGTTTGGTTTGGCCTACTAGATTGATCTTTCTTGCAATGGGAGAAGTGCTTAGCTTTGAGTTCAATCTTGCGGTGTCCTTTCCCGGTGACAGTAAGGGCAGCAAGGCACGTATTGTATTGTTGCCGTCGAGGATAACAAGATGGGGTTTTCTTCATATTGCATGAGTCTATCCCTCTACATCATGTCATCTTGCTTAAGGCGTTACTCTGTTTTAACTTAATACTCTAGATGCATATTGGATAGCGGTCGATGAGTGGAGTAATAGTAGTAGATGCAGGCAGGAGTCGGTCTACTTGTCTCGGACGTGATGCCTATATACATGATCATACCTAGATATTCTCATAACTATGCTCAATTCTGTCAATTGCTCAACAGTAATTTGTTCACCCACCGTAGAATACTTATGCTCTCGAGAGAAGCCACTAGTGAAACCCATGGCACCGGGGTCTATCTTTATCATATCAATCTCCTACTACTTAGTTATTTACTTTGCTATTTACTTCGCTTTTATTTTACTTTGCATCTTTATCATAAAAATACCAAAAATATTATCTTATCATATCTATCAGATCTCACTCTCGTAAGTGGCCCTATAGGGATTGACAACCCCTATTTGCGTTGGTTGCGAGGATTTATTTGTTTTGTGCAGGTACGAGGGACTTGCGCGTAGCCTCCTACTGGATTGATACCTTGGTTCTCAAAAACTGAGGGAAATACTTATGCTACTTTGCTGCATCATCCCTTCCCCTTCGGGGAAAACCAACGCAGTGCTAAAAGAGGTAGCAGCCATGATTTCAGATCTGAACTTATTATGTTTTCATCAATATATGAGTGTTCTTGATCCTATCTTGCAAGTCTATAGTTACCTATTATGTGTTATGATCCGTTAACCCGAAGTGACAATAATCGGGATACTTACCGATGATGACCGTAGTTTGAGGAGTTCATGTATTCACTATGTGTTAATGCTTTGTTCCGGTTCTTTATTAAAAGGATGCCTTAATATCCCTTAGTTTCCGTAAGGACCCCGCTGCCACGGAAGGGTAGGACAAAAGATGTCATGCAAGTTCTTTTCCATAAGCACGTATGACTATATTCGGAATACATGTCTACATTATATCAATGAACTGGAGCTAGTTCTGTGTCACCCTAGGTTATGACTGTTACATGATAAACCGCATCCGGCATAATTCTCCATCACCGATCCATTGCCTACGAGCTTTCCATATATTGTTCTCCGCTTATTTACTTTTCCGTTGGTATTGCTATCATCACTACAAAATACCAAAAACAATACTTTTACTACTGTTACCTTTTGCTACCGTTATCACTACTATCATATTACTTTGCTACTAAATACTTTGCTGCAGATATTAAGTTTCCAGATGTGGTTGACTTGACAACTCAGCTGCTAATACTTGAGAGTATTCTTTGGCTCCCCTTGTGTCGAATCAATAAATTTGGGTTGAATACTCTACCCTCGAAAACTGTTGCGATCCCCTATACTTGTGGGTTATCATGGAGCAGAAGGGGCACCAAGCGAACGAGCGACATCCCAGACCTCATTGATAACGACGTCGGCGTAGATGCCGGCTCCATCAATGCGGTGGAACAACAGGTGGTGAGGGATGTGCTGGAGGGCCTCCACCTTGACCAGCACGAAGATGCTTGAAAACTCGCTGCCATGCAGACAGGCATGCTCAACCCTGAAGAGGCTGGCGAAGCCGGCTACGTTGGCCGCGACGCCCCGCCTGTTCCAGAGCTCGAGGGGCAGCTTCTCCAGAGAAAGGTTCACCACATGGCGGAAGGAGAAGGAGAAGGCGTTGTCGCCCGCATTATGCGACAGGATGTGAACCAAGCGGTTTCCAACCTCCAGCGGGCTGGCGCGCATGGCGCGGGCCTGCTCAGACTCCCGCTGGAACACCACAAAGGCGGTGCCCACAGCAGAGCCAGCGAAACGGACCGCCGAGATGCCAAGCAGCTGCCGGAAAACACGTCGGAGCCATGGCAGGAACGCATCTCTAGGAGGGAAGATGTTGACCAAACAGACTAGGGAGTTTTGGTCGGAGACCATGGGTTAGTGGACATCGAGCGAGGTGGGGCGATCGAGCACGACGGGATCCATGGCGGTGCGGGAGCTGGGAGCTAGGTGGAGAGGAAGCAGGTCAAGCGAGGGGGCGGAGGCAGTAGTGTCTATGCAGGAGACGGCCTGGGGTGTGGTATATAAGGTTGTAGGCGAGGACGGGGCAGAGCGCAAGGAACGCAAGGGGCACTGGAAGCTGAGGTGACCGATGGCGCGGGAGAGCCAGCAAACAGCCGGATCCCGGCAATCCCGCCTGCGGTGACAGCACGAGAGACATCGGAAACAACGACGGTGCATGTCCCGGGGCTTCCCGTATCTAAAAAGCAGATTAGGCGCCGCACGCGAGGCAGGAGCAGAAGCAACCTTGGCAGGATTAGAGAGCAAAGCGTCTCTATAGGGCATGGGGCTGCCCAAGGTCAGATGAGCCTGCTGGACGCCGTCTCGGTCAACCGGAACATTGCCAAGCGATCTGGCATGATCAAGAGTGCGATCTTCTGCGGATTGGCTACAAGGCGGCGGCGCCAGCGGAGTTAAGGAGATGTTGCAGGTAATCAATTGATTACACTCGGGCGTGCTGCTGCATGCAGCCGCAGGCTCAGCGGGAAGACAAGCGCTGCCTCCCCCGAAAACCTAGGCATGCGAACAGGACGCAATCAAGCGATCACTACCCTGATGCCTAGGCGCGGAGCCAGGGCGGGGCCCAAGCAAGGACGGCAGCAAAGAGTTGGCGAGCCAAGCATCATGGCGTGAACAGGGCGTGAGCTCAGACGCATGCATGGCAAGCGGACGAGCAGAAGGGGCTGAGCTGGAAAGCGACATCTTAACAGAAATGATGTCGGACCTCCAGCAATCACGGAGCACTATCTCTTTGGCAATGCACTCATGCGCAACATGGAAAAGAAAAAAAAAACCACGCGGACAACGGCTGACCCAGTAGCCGTTGGCGTGGCCTCCGAACCAGCTGACCAGGAGCGAGGCAAAGAACGCAGGGGAGAAAGAAACACCTTCATTGAGAACGGCGGCCAGCACGCCGGCGGGGCGGCTGCGACCCGCCACCGCCTCGACAGTCCCGCAGCCATACTTGGCCAGCATGGCATCCTCGAAGCAGAGACCAACCATGGAGCCCCACAAGAAGCGAGCGAAAGCCAGCAGCCAGCAAAGCTAGGACAAACTAGAAGCGAGCAAGGCATGCATCAAGGAGGGAGAGGGGAAGGCAAGCATCAAACCAGAGAGGGGTTGCAGCTCAGACTTACACCAGAAGAACTTACAGCGGAGAAATGAGGTTAGCCGGCGAAGGGACAAAGCTATGGCAGTTCGTGAGCTAAACCCTAATGGCGGCGCGGCGGAGTACTCAGCGGGAAGTGGCTGCTGTGGCTAGGAGCAGCGCACGACAGGAAGGTGGACGCCGTATCCACGTGGAGCACGGCGTGTTCTGTGGCCGCCGGCGCCGGATCGGCGGACGGCGGGAGTGCACTCGCCTCCTAGCAGCTCTCTCTCCTATGGACCCAGATCGGACGCCATTAACTCATCTTGTTTCTTTGATTGCCACCAACCTACCTCTACTGCTTCCGGAGAAGAGAAGACCACATTGCATAGTTTGTACTACCTTTCACAGCAATGTTCTTGTGAATATATCTTCGCAGATGCACATTGTATAGCATCCCTAAATTATTTCACAACTTTTGGAGACTCAGAAAACATGAGGTGTGAGAATATGAGTTGCACATGCGATTAGTTGCCATATTACTTTCCCATGGTCTCAATGACCAACAAAAGAATCACTTACCGAAAGTATAATGCTATCCATGAAAAGAGTAGCATATTGCAATGGGTGGCAAATTAGCAACTTAATAGTAAAAAAGTAGTAGTTCAAAATTAAGGAGTGTGGATTCGGTGCCTGGTCATGAACAGTAAAATCAAATAAAATACCAAACAAATTCAAAAGAATATGAAACTTTTTGGCATCCAAGATGCCCGAACGAGTGATGTGAGTGCAAAACTTCGTGTGTGTTTGGACATTTGAGGAGGTTGTGACAAAAAAACAAAAAATGGCTTCAAAAGAAACTTCAAAAAAGAGCACTATTTGGATCCGTTTTTTTTTTGGTCTAAGGTCCTAGAATGTCCAAACACCACGAACATTTGCACGCTCCTCGAGCACCTGAGCATCTTCGATGATTCTTTTTACTTTTTTTTTAGATTTACTGTTCATCAATGTGAGATGAGCCCAGGCTCATACGCGTATTACCGAAAATTGAGCAACTTAATAGTAGTTCAAAATGATATGCTAATGCTGGAACAAACTCAAGGGCTTAACTTAGTAGTAGTTCAAAAAGTAAAGCCACATTCAGGATCGTAACTGATGTATCCAAATTAAAAATGAGTTTACAGCTGCGTAAGATCAAATGCAAAAAAGATGCGAGTAGAAACATGTAAGCATATGCAACTGATTCATCTGTACAACACGCCACTCCAGTCTATTATCAGCTCAAACACATACCATGCATATCCTTCATTGTATCATGTGAACTGGATTGCTTTTCCAAAATCCGCTCTGTAGTGAAAAGAGAGCGAAATGTAATCAACACTCCAAACTCCAAGTAAGTGTCACCGCTTGGAATAAGCCGTTAGCTATCTCAAAAACAATCAACAACTCAAAAAAAAAACTCCAAGTAAGTGTCTTTACAAAAGAATGCAGTTCCGCTGTCTTTACAAAATCTGATGGTTTCACTCATCAAGGGCAAGATATTCTCTGTGTGCCGAAACACCCCTCGGCAATTTTAATTGCCCTTCAACTTCTCCCCGAGGATTTTGTTCAATAAAACAGGACTTGCTTTACCTTTCGATGCTTTCATCACCTGGAATCAATTTAAATAATATGATCAGCTATCGGGACTGCAGGGGCAAAAGAATATAGTGAGGGAACACAGCTCCAGATTCAAAAATATCATAAACCTGGCCAGCGAAAAATCCCTGCAACTTGGTTTTCCCAGCCCGATACTGCTCAAGTTGCTTTGGATTCTCGGCGAGTACTTTATCTACCATGGCCTCAATTGCTGCTGGATCTGCTATCTGTCATATCCAGTAGTACAGTTTTTCACTCAGAAAAAACCCAGGCAAAAATTAAAGGCACTGAAATCTCATCTGCTACAGTAGAAGTAATATAGTAAATCAGAAGGGTGCATCGATTTTTTTTTCTCATTAGCTTCACGATGTTTGTTACTACTTGATTATTCCTCAGCACAGCAGGGCCGCAGTGATCATAATATCTGACGACATTCAAACTACTGTGATTCGAAATGGTTCTAGTATGACCACATTACCTGAACCAAATCTTTCTCCTCTATCACTGACTTAACAGTTCCGCCTTTGGTAATGAGCTCAACAAGAATCTGCAAGGGCGGAATTGGAAATGGTATTATAAACTAACTATGACTAATGGTACTAAAACCTAACAAGACTGCAAATTTTTATAACAGAAAGTGTCATGAAGGCATGCAAAATATTTCAGAATAACTGAAGTACTAAAGTTCATTCTTGTGCAATCTGCAAAAAATTCCCCAGAGGCAGCAGCGGAAACAGATAGTGTTTCCTTTCGTATTTTGAAACTTATCTTTATCATAGCCACCCAACTATGCAAATCTTATTTCTTTTTGTAACTGAAAACTATGCAAATCTTCAGACTGACATAGTGCAAAAGAAACTGTCAAAATTCAAGTTTTGGCCATCATAATCAGTGCAGCACCATCAAATGGAAGAGACTGCAAACAACCCAGAAGTGCTTCAACCAAATCAAAGTCCAAAAGGCGTGACACACAAACAACAATACTTAAGAATAGTTACCTCCTTGCCAATCTTCCCACTGATAGTACCATTCTTTATGAATGCAATCAGTTCAGAAAGCTCAAGAGGTGTTAATTTAATTTCATCAATAGAGAGCTTTTCATTCTTCAGATAAGCCGTAATGTCACCCATGATCCAATTAGCAGCCAGCTTTGCATCAGCACCATGCTCGAGTGTAGAATCAAAGAAATGAGCAACCTGGGAGGAACATACACATATCACACTTTGAAATACACTTCAGTAACATAACATGCATGACAAAGTAAAAATGAGAGTAATACAGAAGATAATTACAATATCGTCGTTAGCAAGGAAAATAACATCTTGCATGCTGAGCCCCATGTTCTCATAACGCCTACGCTTTGCCTCTGGAAGCTCCGGCATTGAATTACGAATTTCATCAATGTAATCACTAGTCAGAACAACTTCAGGAAGATCAGGCTCAGGAAAATATCTGTAGTCGGCAAGTCCCTCCTTTTTCCGCATTGTAAAAGTTTTCTGAGTGCAGACAATGAAACGAATTTAAAGATGGTAGAAAAAGACCAATAGGTGAAAACAGAAGTCAACCAGCAAGGTGAGGCAACAACCTGAGAAGATTCATCCCATAGACGGGTTTCCTGTACAATTTTGTCAGCCTGGCTTTCTTTGTGAAGAAGAATCTGTCGGGCTATCTCATAATCTATTGCCCTACTTATTTCAGAAAATGAGTTCATATTCTTTATTTCAACCTGTCAGAAATTAGAATTGAAAGAAGCATGTGACGCCACATTGTCATCTTACAATAGCTACAAAAACTCAGAAGTTATCGCCTTTTAAAATAATAATGGTCCTGTTGTAATGTCCATGGTTGCTAAGATTTCCTGATCTGTGCCAACGGAATTAGCAGCATAGTTTGGTGTAGTTCATGACTCTCTGGCCACTTCTTTTAAGACAAGATTTATTTATCTCGAACACACATCTGAACGCTGTAATGTTGTAACTAGAAGACCACCAAAATAGTGGGAAACACAACATGTCCAAGGCACGAAAACAAAGACCAGAAAAATATAAGAAATAGGAGCCAAAAACTAACTAATAAAAGAAGAGAAATGCAAGAAAACAGGGGACTCAGCAAAGCCTCAGCAACTGCAGCTTTGGCAGGTTGAGCAGGCATGGCTGCCATCAAGTGGCCATGCATGCAGACGCAGCTCCCATAGACAACAGCCCCTGCCTGTTTCCATATTTCAGACTCATCAAGAATGGATTCAGCCAGCGTTGCACAATACAAGCGCGCTTGATTGAACAGACAGTCATTGCAGCATGCATGAAGGATTTTCATCTAGAATGAATTCAACCAATGACAAGACAGGACGTTTTGAAGGCAAAGAAAAATAACTCAGGATAATAAGGGAAAATATCTACAATTTTTACAAGCATACATGATTTTCTTTTCCTATACAAAGAAGTGAACCTCTAAAAAATTGAGATATTTCATGCGTTCACCAAATGGCTAACCAAATAACTTCTGATTCTACCTACTCCCTCCGTTCCTAAATACAAGTCTTTGTAGAGATTCCACTATGGACTACATACGAAGCAAAATGAGTGAATCTACACTCCAAAATGCATCCACATTCATCCGTATGTGGTCCATAATGAAATCTCTACAAAGACTTATATTTAGGAACGGAGGGAGTATATAACATGCAATGTCAGTTTTATATTATGATGTACTGAAAATATCTGAGAAAATCATAAAGGGATTTTATTGTTTAAACTGATAACTTTGCAAGAAATCTAGGCTTTAATGGCCTAGCATGTGCTCCGGACATAAGTGTATCAACGAATCATCAGATCATAACACTGATGCAAATGTTGTCGGCATGGAATATATTAATACAGGATAAAAACAGTTGAGGAAGTCTAAAGTTTTGATGGTTACCTTTGTACCGAATTCTGATTGTCCAATAGGCCGGACAGATACATTCACATCACAGCGGAGGGAACCTTCCTGCATGTTGCCATTGCCCACTCCCAGGTATCTAACAACCCTTTGTATCTCAGCACCATACTCAGCAGCCTCTATGCCTGTCCTCATATCTGGCTCTGAGACAATCTCTAGCAAAGGGACGCCGGCTCTATTTAGGTCAACCTAGCCAACCAGAATAGCAACCACTTCAATGACTTTAAAGTTGTAGCTACCAGTACAATGAGCCAGTACATAATTGTTTGATGCTGAATTTGCTCTATTTATTACTTCTTCTCTCTATCTATGATTTTCTGTCAAAGATTGGAGGAGCTAGTGCACAAGCACATTGTCTAGCGATGCTTCCACATAACCACACATGCAATGACACCTTGTTACAGATTGCCCAAACCACATGTTCTTGTATCAGATTTGAGAAGGCCTCTTTGCTTCTATGAAAGGCAAAGATCTAAACAGTGATTTGACATCAAGTGCAATTAAGCTGCTCTTGCCCCATGATGTGTAGGATTTGAATTTATGTTTGATATGAGATTGGTACTTACCTTCTGTATGACAGAAAGTACAGTTTCCTCTTATTATATGCCCCCTCTAGCATCAAATGTACAAGAAACACAATTCCCTGTATTACTTGATCTTCTTAGTTACAGTCCAATGTGTCGGAGAGTTTGTCTCTTAAGTAAATTCCACGACTCCTCATCTTTAGCATTTATGAATGCATCGGTTTAGAAATGTACTGTTGCGCTGTGGTGAATGTCAACTTTTCCATGATTCCAGGGCCATATCACAGAGCATCACATAATAGAATGAGAATAAAATATAACAGAAAACAGGTACTTAGTTAGGAAATACAAGGAAAACCTGAGAAAAACTCCCGGATTCAGAGTGAAGCAGCTTGCCAGCATCTTCTTCCATATGAACCCGCGTGACCCCAAATCGCCTGTGACCACCACCAAACTCCATTGGAATATCCAAATCAAGGTAACCCTTTTCAGCAATCGGAATGTCAAACTGCGAAATCTGGTATCCCTTGGGCAGATCTGGGTAGAAGTACTGCTTCCGATCAAACTTGGATGTCATGGAAATCTCACAGTTGAGAGCGAGGCCTAGCTTCACAGCACATTCAACAACCTTTGCGTTCAGAACCGGCAATGTCCCGGGGTGGCCCATGCAGGTGGGGCAAACGGTGCTGTTTGGCTGGGAGCCATAGTCGTATGGGCAGGAGCAAAATGCCTTTGTGATGGTTGAGAGCTGAACATGGGTCTCAATGCCGATCACCGCTTCAAAACCGTGTGTCTTCTGCTCCACTGCCTCCTTGGTAGCCTGTTGAATTGATTTGCGCACTGATTTGGGCTCGCTAGTCTGCACACTCTCCACCCTAGCTGTGAAGTGGGCTAGCGGAGGACGTCGAGTGGTACAGAACAGCCCTGCATTTGCTCCAGATAAGGTTTGTGTTCTGATCCCTCGTAGGAGCGTTAGAGCCATTGTGGCCAATGTGCCTCTCGTTCACAATCTACTGGATGGGCAACAAACAGCCTGCAACAGGAAGAGAACAAAAAACTTGAATACAGACAGATTTCAGGATAACATGACAAACCAATTCACAATTTAGCAGGCATTGTCTTCACTGAGTTTAGGTGGCTACACATATGATAAATCGGTCCAATCCTCTCATGGCGATTCTCACCAAAGATGAATCAAGCCATGCTTGCTCTCCAGATGAATCGGAAAAATCAATCCTACTGTTTTCTAGTACCAGACTTGATTGCTGGTAACTCTGAAATTAATCTATGAACCTTTTACCAAACACAAAACCACCATGAAGTCAGACATACTCAACCTAGTACGAATGCAGTATCGTCGCAATATTTGCTGAGTAGTACTCCCTCCGTTCCTAAATAAAAGTCTTTTCAGATATTTCAATACGGACTACATATAGAGCAAAATGGAAAGAAGTCCACATCACCCCCCAGGGTTTCAGAAACCGACTAATCCACCCCCTCACCTTTAAAACCGGTTAATTAACCCCCCGAGAGCTCTAATACTGGTCAAATCGCCCCCTAATCCCAATTCGGGTGGTATTCGCGGTGGTTTTGCTTGCGTGGCTCTCCACTATTGCCACGTCGGCTTGGTAGGGTAGGTCTCGGACTTAACTGCTCCTCCTGTTTGTTTGGGCTTCGTTCCCTTCTTTCCTTTCGACAAGACGGCATCATGGCGGCGGGGCAAGACGTGATGATCGCCGGCTGAGGAGGTAGCACGACTACTCCAGGTGAAGCGCTCAGCTCCTCCATGCCCAGCAACAATCCTTTGTGACTGTATCGCCAGCTGAGGAGAGCAGCATGACTACTCCATTGAAACTGTCGCCTCCAACAATCCTTTGTGAATTCAGATGTCACACGCCTACCTAGATTGTCCTGGTTCCTGTTGATCAGGTGATTAGTACTAACGCACGCACCACAGTTGCACCGGACTAGTGTGTGTTTAGTTAATGTGTGTATACTGTGATTATCTCTATGCACTTGAACAGTCTAGGTTCTGAAGATTTTAAAGCAGTTTTTTCAAATTCAGAAGATGCGAGTTGGCTCCCTTCAGGCCACTGTCATTTTCCAAGTTGTTGATTGTTGCTCCATGACTAATCTGGACTGACATCTTAGTATTATTTTCATGGTACTTGTGTGATCATAATTAAACAACCGGCCGGCCGGCGAGCTACATTACAAATTGAAACAGCTACTCTGCAATCAGCAGTTCTCCTTTAGACACTTGCTAGAATTAACAATCAATAACCCAGGTTGATGCCTGCCTGCAGGTATTCTAGAAGTAATCATTTTTTTTTGCTAAAAGCCCTGTGTATTCCAGGCTGCATGCATACCTTTAGCATGAGCAGGATGGGAGAGCATCTTAAATTTTGAATAAACTAAACTCATATCAACTCTGTTACGTACGTTTCAGAAATTTGTAAGTATTCAGAAGCAAATAACAATATGTGCTCCTAAACTCATTTTAACAGGACGTTTTTATGATTGACTGTACATCGATTCAGAGGTTTGATTGTTGAAACAGTTTATAGGGCTCCTATATGTGTGATTTTTCACGGGTTTGATTGCATAGGGATTCAATCTAATCTATGTGCAGAGGGCTTATATATGTGTTGTATTTTGTCTTTGTTTCGCAGATATGAAACCACTCGTAGATGCAGAGGAGATGCATGAGGTAGCTGAAAATGCACATGTATTTCATCGGCCACAGAAGTTGCCAGTTTGTAGGAAGATTGTGAAGGGAAGTAGCTCCATGGCAGGAAAATCAAAGGTGACTGAAGGAAAAAGAAATAGAGGAGGTGAAGATGAATCCACAAGCAGTGATAGTGATTATGAGGTTGATTTAGAAGAAGAAGACAATAGTTCTGCTGATGATGAAGAAGCAATTGAATTTAGAAAATATGCAAGGGAACTCAAGAACAAAGTCAGGAATAAAATGCTTGGAGAAGAGGATGAGAAAGCAGTTGATGTGCCAGAGGATTTCCTTGTCCCAGAGGATTGCAAGCTTGATGATGGTGATGGTGATGTCACACCCTATTTTGACAGTGCAGATGATTTATCTTATGATGAAGCAAGTGATGGGGATGACATGCCTAAGAGGAAGAAGACAGAGCACACAGTTTATGATAGCACTTCTGAAATTCCTTTATTCTCTGTTGGTATGGCCTTCCATGACAGTAGGGAGTTCAAGAATGCATTGGTCAAGTATGGACTGAAAACATATCATCACTTGTTATTTCCAAAAGATGAGAAAAAGAGAGTAAGTGCAAAATGCAGTTGGCCTGGCTGTCCTTGGAGTATTTATGGGTCCATTACCAGCAGGTCTGATTGGTTTCTAGTATGGAGGTACAACAATGAGCACACGTGCATTCCAAGAAGGGACAACAAGCTGGTCACATGCGGTGTCATTGCAAAGAAGTATTTTAGGCAAATCAGGGACAATCCATCATGGAAGGCAGAGCACATTCAACAAGCTGTTCTTCAGGATCTAGTGGCTGATGTGTCCATCTCCAAATGCAAAAGAGCAAAGAAACTTGTTATGGAGAAGATAATTGATCTATCAGATGGTGAGTATGCTCGGGTTTATGATTATCAGCTTGAGTTGCTTAGAAGCAACCCCGGTAGCACTATTGCAGTGACATTAAATCCAGAAATTCTTCACAGCAATGTGTTTGAAAGAATGTACATGTGTTTAGATGGTTGCAAGAAAGGATTTCTTGCGGGATGTAGAAGAGTGGTGGGGCTAGATGGATGTTTTTTGAAGGGTGCATTCAAGGGGCAGTTGCTTTGTGCAATTGGCAGAGATGCAAATAACCAAATGTATCCAATAGCTTGGGCTATAGTAGAGGTCGAGAGCTACGATTCCTGGTATTGGTTCATTGGGTTTCTGCAAAAAGATCTACAGATAAACAACAATGGTGAAGGATGGGTTTTCATCTCTGATCAACAAAAAGTGAGCTCAATATATTTTACTCATATACTTGTTATTGTATATATGATACAAATTTAATTCTCTTACTCTCTTATTGTCGTTATGGATGTGAGATTATTTGCTTATGATACATAATTCTTCCCTTATGTAGGGTCTCATCCGGGCAGTCAATGAGCTTGTGCCCCATGCAGAGCATAGGATGTGTGCAAGACACATTTATGCTAATTGGAGAAAAGAACACAGAGACAAGGTCTTTCAAAAAATGTTTTGGGCATGTGCAAA
The DNA here is from genome assembly GCF_002162155.2 of Triticum dicoccoides. Lineage (NCBI taxonomy): Eukaryota > Viridiplantae > Streptophyta > Magnoliopsida > Poales > Poaceae > Triticum > Triticum dicoccoides. The sequence goes on along the minus strand of NC_041382.1, from coordinate 409,213,729 downwards.
GTCATCAGATAGAAGCCAATTCAATTACAACAGGGCTAAGCTTGCACAAAACACAGTACAAGGTGCGAGAGACATGATGAAAACTGCACCAGAGCATTGGTGTCGGGCCTACTTCAGGATTGGCTCTTTCTGTGACTCAGTTGAGAACAACATGTGTGAGTCATTTAATAATGCCATCATGAGATCAAGGTTTTACCCTGTAGTAACGGCAATGGAAATCATTAGAAAGAAGGTCACTGTGAGGATCCAACAAAACAGAGCAAAGTCTCAGAAGTGGCATGGAACCATTTGTCCAAATATTTTTAAGAAATTGAAGGTGAACATTGAAAGATCCGCTAGGTGTCAAGTGTTGTGGAATGGAAAGGATGGGTTTGAAGTACAAGAAGGTGAGCACAGGAGATACACGGTCAATCTAGAAAACTGGACATGTTCATGTAGATATTGGCAACTTTCTGGCTTACCTTGTTGTCATGCAGTGAGTGCAATCTACACCTGCTCTAGAGATTTGGACCTATACATTTCACCTTGCTACTCAATAGCTGAGTACGACAGAATTTATGATCATGTTCTTCAGCCTGTGAATGGACCAGAAGATTGGCCAATTTCTGACAAACTTAGACCTCTTCCACCTAAGAAAAGAACTCAGAAAGGCAGGCCCCAGACAAAGAGAAGGCAGGAAGAAGGAGAGAAACCTAGGGACCCATCAAAAATGTCACGAGCAGGCACTCAGGTCACATGTTCTAGTTGTGGAACCCAAGGACACAACAAAAGAAAATGTGCTAACAACAATACTGCTGGCAATAAAGAGCAAGCCAACTTCACAAGAGCAGCTACAAGGAGAAAGGAAAAGCAAGCAAGAACAGAGGTGCCCCCTTTCTCTCTTCTTTTACTTGCATTTTCTTCCTAATATGTGCAAATGTGCTCACATTTACTGTTTTTCAACACAGCAAGCTCATGTCCCATCAACACAACAAAGTTCAGCTCCTGGTCCATCATCAAAGCAAGCTCCTAGAGCATCTAAGCCAGCAAATAGGATGAAGAAGGTCTCAACTTCATAAAATAGTCTGTCCACTTCACCTTTCTATGAGAGAGCAAAGAATAGAAGGAAAGCACAGACACAATAATTGAACTGCTAGTTACCTAGCTACACTGAAATAAATATGAACTTGTGGTACATGGTTCACTGTTATGCATGCTCTGGTTCATGCTATATTATGTAAGACTGGTACTAGTAGCACCTGGTCCCTATTATGTGACACATGTACTGTTTTGTGATGTGCGCATGACTTGTTTTTATGTGATTTCACTGTTGTGTTCAGAAAAATGTGTTCTTCCAAAGTAAAGCTGAAACTGTACAGATAATTATCGCCATGTCTTGTTTATTAATTCTGCTATTGCCAATTTGCAATAATGATGTTGAATGTAACAAAATGTTGTCAATTTGCAACCATGATAGTTGCAACACCAGAGTACATTCAGTTCACAAAAAAGCTTTCTTTCATGTCACAAGAAAATATTGCATTCAGATTACATATGTTTGCGCATATGCAACGGTCTATAGACTCAGAAGTACACTCCCTAAATAAAATGCTTTCTCTGAATTCTCTAGTTCTCAACTAAACTGGGACAACACCATCAACAAGAGAATATAAACATTTTTACACATACTAATTCTCAATCTCAAGTAAACTGAATTCTCTCTTCTCAAGGCATCAATACATGCCTACAAAGAGTATAATGTACACCATTTGGGCCCCTGGGAGGATTTTGTATGTAGTTTTCCTGCAAGTACGGATGCACTGAGCAGGCTTCAGTTTTGGGCTCTGCCAAATCCTGGTCTATTCGGATCATGTACAAGGAACGGCTTGGTGAAATTGTTCACCTTCTAGCCCCACTCCACCTGTAGCACTTGACCTGAGTCTCTGATGATCTCTAGCCTGCACTCACCAACAGAAAACGCAACCACTGTTATTCTCTTGTCCTTTTGAAGATAAGCTATGTTATTAGTATCATACAGGATTCATGTAAGGTAAATCACTCCTTCCCTTTTGCTTTTGCAGATTGCAGCCAAAATTGATGGGGAACACCTAGTCAAGTAAAATACAAAGAGCAAATCGAACCAACAACGCATTCTACTTGTAATCTTTTTCCCAAAGAAAGCAAACAGGGCATAGACTTCAGAAAAGCTTAAAGTTCAGTATATCTGTACCTGTACTGTCCTAATACTCACGATGTGCATCAAACAGGGAACTCCAATATGAGACTGCGCTGTGCTGTTCAGCCATGGCAAGGGCGGTCCTTGTTCAGGGCGCCTCCAGGTCGCCGGGGGGGCTCTTCAGAGTTCTTCAGAGTGCTACGAGGGGGTCGGCCATGGCTGCGAGCAGGGGAGAGGAACCCGAGAACAAGGTACATGTAGCTTCAGCTGGGTGGGCATGGCGACGAACAGGGAGGAGGAAGAGATGAAGGATTGGGGATTGGATGAACTAAGAACAACCAGCGGCCCGTGCTCATATGGCCTAGCGCCCCCAACCAAGCCGACGTGGCAATAGAGAGCCACGCAAGCAAAACCACCAGCCAATACCACCTGAATTGGGATTAGGGGGTGATTTGACCGGTATTAGAGCTCTCGGGGGGTTAATTAACCGGTTTTAAAGTTGAGGGGGTGGATTAGTCGGTTTCTGAATCCCCGGGGGGTGATGTGGACTTCTTTCGAGCAAAATGAGTGAATCTACACTCTAAAATATGTCTATATACATCCGTATGTAGTCACTATTGAAATCTCTAAAAAGACTTATATTTAGGAACAGAGGAAGTACTCACGAGATGATCTATTACGGAGTTTGTTGAATACTTAGAAAACTACGCCAGTAACCGATGAGATATTACAAAGTTGGCATACGAGTGAGTCCATTGCTAGGGAAGGGGAAGTGGAAGGGGGAGCGGGGAGGGGAGCTGTACCACGGCAGCTGCGACAGCGGGGAGGCCCGCCGGTAGACAGAGATCAACGGCGGGGAGGTGCAGAGCAGGGCGCGCCAGAGGAACGGAGAAAGGAGAGGCAGTGGAGAGGGCTTGTTTAGGATGATTTTCCTTTCCAGACTAATCATCAATCACCACCAGGGGGCGAGCTGGGCCCCGAGAAAGGAAAACAGAGTCCCATTCATTTCTCTCTCCCTGTAGGCCCAGCCCAGCCAAATTCAGCCCAGTGAGAGAGAAACTGAGGCCATTAATCCCTGTCTGCCTCGCTCTAGGCTCTAAGCCTCTAACTGGCAAAGACTTCTTCTTTTTTTAGCTCAAAATAATAAAAAACTGGCAAAGACTTGAAATATGCTTGACACGACAGTGCAAGTATACATGGCAAACTGGAGACGTCCGGAGCTCAAACTGAACTCTTCAATATCAACTTATTCACATTGATGTTCACATTTAAAACTTTTTTCTGCACAGCATTATGCTCTACAGACTTTTGAAACGGTTAGGGAACAATATTGTACCTTTTCTCTGTTTCGAAAAAAATATTGTACCTTCTCTCAGCTACGAGACCTGCCTGCGATGCAACCATGCGGTGGAGGACCGCAACCATCTGTTCTTCACCTGCCCAGCGACTCGCAGGGTTTGGAGTACCACCAGGATTCACCCTCGGTTCAACCCTACCGCCGAGTTCTTCAGCACGTCGATCCATGCTATGTTGCCATCGTCAGTTCATCTCTTCATGCTGCTGCTCATCCTTTGGAAAATATGGGATGCCAGGAACAAGTTTTCCAAAATCTAGAGATTGATGCTGACAGCACTGTTGAAGCTGTCCTTGATAATCTTGGTGTATGGGCTCACCGTCTCAAGACGGAGACACTGATGGAACACGCCGGTCTGTGGCGTGATTTCCTCTCTTCACGCAATGCGTGACCACTGTAAACTCTAAACAGTTTTGAAATATATTCAGGTGGGGAGTCCATACAACAAGATCAATCCAACAAATAGATTAACTTCAGGGAGGCCAGCCAAAAAAAATGAATACATCGGGATGGACAATTAAACGATTAGGGAATCATCAGATCTCCCAAGCTTCAATCAGATATAGTCCATTATCCTCTTCTTAGATTAACTTCAGGGAGGGACACCCCAGGCAGACCAATAAATGCTCCATTATCCTCTTCTTATATTTGAAAGCATGGCTCAATCCAACAAATAGATAACTTCAGGGAGGGGCACCCCAGGCAGACCAATAAATGCAAATAAGTTATTCCCCTATATCTATCTAAATAAAGGCTTGATACTACAAAAGCTTTGCTAGCTAATTTTCTCCAAGTGAATTCGACCAGACCATGGCTTGAGCTCCCGAGGAAATAACATGACCCCCAAAACGAAACACTTCTGATTGCTCGGACTTAAGCTTAATCTTTCCACCAGTTACTTTTGTACTTGATCTTCACAACTAAATCTAGACTATCAGCAGCAAGAGCATGTAAGATCATCTGATGAAGGTAAGCATGGCGGCTTGGTCCACACTTAAGTATTACTAGAAAAATACAAAAATGAATGTTCTAAAGAAACCAGCTCAAGGAAAAATACATCATCCTGCTATCAGGCCTATCACTTACCCTGTGTTGGGTGGAAAGGGAAAGAAATATCAACAAAGTGCTTTACAACCAACAGAACAGGACTAGGCAGCAACTTAACCGAATATGGAACTGATGTTTAAACACGTGATTCTAATACAGCCGTTCCCTCAGTACTTACAAGAATACCTTCTTGCTAAAGGACTTTCTCATGCAAATAGATGTTCCATTAGAGACAATACACGGCTTGCCACCTGAATCAGTACTCTTCACAAGTTTTACAACTGCAAAGGAAGTCTCTTCTGATTGGCCCAGTCCAATTTAAGGATGCAGCTATAACTTCACATACTTGTCAACATAACCCTGAAGAAATGAAATAAATCGATTGGTACATACATATCCAAACATAATTATGCTGAACACAAGTAAAGAGCATGTGAAACACAATATATATATGTAAAACTTAGAATTATGTGCACCCATGCATAGCTGTTCTTCCAATTTGTTCATTTTTTTCTCGGAAAACGGTAAGGGAGTTCCCTGCTGAAACATATTAATAGATAAAACAAATTTACTATTGTAACAGACTGCAAGGCTTCATTGCCATAAGAAGCCTACACAATCTGGAAACTAAAATAACCAAAACCTAAAACTGAAACCAGCAACCAAAATAAGAACGCTAGAAGAACAAAAAGTGCACAAGAATGCCTTTATTCATCCTAGCCAATTAGACAAAGCATCAGCAAACTGTTGAAAAACTATAGCCTTCCAACTGTTCCTTCTTGTCAAAACATTCCAACAATTCAATGTAAACGGTTCAATAAATAAAACTTGCTTGCCTCCAGGTTGTTATTTATCTAATTTAAGCATTCAAAACTTAAGATGAATCCCAACCTCCCAAACATAACAGTGTAAACTAGAATTACATGATGCTAAATTCATACCCAATTACCAAAGAATTCTCGCCATCTCCATTTACAAAATCATAGTTTAAGAACTGAATAGCATGAAGCTATGTTTTAAAGGCGTCCGTAAGGCGACGCCTAGGCGACGCCTAGGCGTCGAAGCGCTCCCCCTCCGCTTTGGAAAATCGACCGCTTTGGGCGCCTAGGCGTCCAAAGCGCCCGCCTAGGCGTCGCCTAGGCGCCAAAGCGCCCCCCCTCCCTAAGGCGGTAAGGCGTCGCCTTAAAAACATAGGCATGAAGACAAGAACATATGTTGTGTTTCACACTATAAGTGGCATAGCATATTTTCGGGTGTTTAGATATTTAAACAACCATGTAAGATGACCATATAGTACAGCATGGTAAATACTGGAAACTGTAAAGTAAACATATTGCCAGAACGAGTATTGGCAGATTCAGTACATAACCAGTATGCTGGTAGCAGTGTAGACATACCATTACTAGTTTGGTCACTTTCCTTTGGGAAGACTGGACATACTGTCTAATCTTGGCTGGTGTTTTCGGTATATGATTGCCAGGAACCGAACTAGAGACCTTATCAACTGTTTTCTTAACAATCATTTTGAAAGCCTCTCTGCTCATGTTTCCCTGCCTCCATGATGGCTTAAGAACTTCTTTAACGAAATCTGCAATAGCAGCCTTAAAAAGCTTCATTGATCTGGAGTCCTTACTCTTCTTACTTACATCCAATGACTGGTCATTGTCGATATCACCAGGAATATCTGAGCTCCAGTCCTTAGCACCTAAGGGCTCAGGACTTACATTCTCCACCACACCTGTTTCAGTATCTGCTGCCACCTCTCCAAGTTCTACAACTTCTGATTCAGCAACAAGCCCGAGTCCGTGCATATTTTTACTCTCCACTTCTATGTTCACAAGTTTTGATGCATTGCGACTACCAGTGGCACTCAGATTCGCCTCTTGACCAAGATCCATCTTGTTGATTGAATTGCTTGAGGGTTCAATACTATCCAGAAGTGGATCATAGGGACCCATAGGAGTAAAGCCAGGACAAGGTTGTTTCTGCCGACTGGGCACAACTTCTGCAGAACTTTCATTGAAACGAGTTCCAGATCCAGGAACAGACTGACCAAAAGGAGTAGTTGTATTCATGAGCTCTACTGCTTTTGCTGAAGCAGACTCAACAGCATTTGGACTTTGAATAGGACTAATATCAAGAGTCGGATCTGTTTCAAAGGTAGATGCAAATGGGTTGTAGTGTGGCTTGATAGACGATTTAGGCAGAACAATGTCAGATATAGGTACAGGACCCAAGTCACTACTTCCTGGCAGATTTGATGGAAATATCTGGAAAGATGGGTAAGCTATGTTAGCTCCCGAAGCCAAACTGCCAGGAGGAGGCTGTTGCTGGTTATATGAAGATTGATGACTTGAATAAGACAGGCCTACACCAGCAGAAAACTCTGGCCGTCCATCTGGAAGAAGAACTGGTGCATTGTCAAGGGAAAAAGGGCTCTTAAACTCATCATTGTGGAAGGCAGCAGGCTGCTGTTGAGAAGGAAGAACTGGCTGGGGAGCATGAGGATGGAAATCCAATGGCCTAGGATGAGGAAGATCTGGTGCAGTATAGGTTCTTATCTGATTCTGCAGGAAATCATTTGATGGTGCCATAGCATTTGGCTGAAACTGCATCTGGGGTTCTGAACTTGCAACTAGTGGTTGTCCTGGTAGCAAACTCACATGGTGTGCTGATTTGCTCTGATGAAGATTAGCCCGCTTAGCAAGTGGTGACCTGCTTTGCCTTTCATGTGATGAACTGAAAGAAGAAAAAACGCGTTCTTAGAAATCCAGAAGGGGCCCTACTAATAAACTAGATGGCATGTAAAACAAATTAGAGGCAAAAAAAAGGCTTCCAATTTATAGAGATAAGCGGATGCATTTTTTAGTGAGTGGTGCAAGGTCCGGTACCTTTGGGATGGACTGTGCTTGTTCTCTCCGGAAGGGCTACAGCTCCTCCTTGCTATAGGTGACTGGCTACGGATTCGTTTTGTCTGGATCCTCCCATACCTTTCACTATGTTGCCTTCCAGCAGACTCACTGCCACTTAAACTTTCTGTGACTGGCTGCCCCGGCTCATCTGAGTTGTGATTTATTGGGCTTCTCTCATCCTTATGCTGATGCATTCTAGGCTCATAATTCTGCTGAAGGCAAGGAGCTGCATTCACATTTTCCTCTGCATTAGTAACCTGCTGATGACCAATTTCAGTGTTTGTATCACTTGATTGATTCGGCTCATTATCTTCAGGCAGCACAGGGTTGCTGGAAGCACGAGTATGCTCCTCCTCATCCTCGCTATCATCTGAGGCATAGTCTTGTTGTATTAACTGCAACTGGCTCCCAGCTTCGACAGACACATTTCCAGTTTTAGTCTTCCCACTGCTGCCAGGTGCCAAATCACTGCCAAGGTTGGACATGTCATTAACAGCCTTTGGCACATTAACAGTATTATTATCTCCAGAGCATTCAGCAGCAGCAGGCGAAGAATTGACAACGCTCAGATGAACCCTTGATGGTGAGTCCTCATCTCCTGAAATTTAACTTCAGAAAGTAAATTTACAGAAATAAACTAGCTCAAGAATGAAGCTGAATGGAGTGTCATATCAATCCAGAAGTCTGAGTAGTGGTACATTGGTAGAGAAGGACATAGATATATTGATAGTTAGCCATCATATAGATTGCTATGCAGATGGACAAGGTTGATGGTCATAGAACTGTACAGAAAAAGAAGAGAACATACTGGACCACTATCAGGTAAAATGGGCAGGATACCAAATAAACCCACAGAGTAATTAACAACTTGCGCCATAAGATGTGCCAAGCTGAATGTTACGATACAACCCCGCAAAAAAGGAATGCTACGATACACAATGTGGAGAGTGGGGAGGATCCACTCACCACCCATATCCATATCCGAGTCATCAGACACAATTAATTCAGTTGCTTCTTTCTCACTTTTGCCTTCATGACCACCATCTGGGGCACCTTCCTTTCCTTCTGTCTCTGCACATGACTCTGCAGTTGCTGGAGCAGCTGGTGGTGACGGAGGCATTAGAGGGGGAGAAGATGGTGGCGGGGGTGGAGGTGGGAGGTTATCTGGAGCAATGCTTGGTGGCCGCGGTGGTGGTGGAGGGAGAGGCACTGGCATGGGATACTGCGGAGGGGGCTGATACATGGCTTGCGGCGGCCCAGGCATTTGCATATGCCCAAAACCCCTCTGATGTGGGAGCATTGGCATGTGGTGCATCTGACTGAGATGGGCATAAGGATAGGCCTGATTCTGATGTGGCAGCATGCCATGCTGGTACTGCCCAGGCGGTGGACGCATTGCTGGGGGCTGCGGGTACTGCGCCAACGGCGGTGGCGGTGGTAACGACTGCTGGGGGAAGCCAGCCGTTACCCCAGCTTGTGGTCGAGGCGGCGGCGGCGGCAGCGGTTGCTGCGACAGCGGCGGAAGCGGCGGTGGTGCGGCATGACGGAAGTGTGGATTAAAGCCCCCTCCCTGTCCGTACATCCCCGGCTCGGAGTCCAAACCCTTGAAGAAACCTCCTGCAAAATAGTAGAGCTGCTGGTTATTACTCCACAAAACGAACTAATCGAACAGGAGATGGGGAACAATCAAACAGCCAACAACGCGATTAACCCACATGAAGCACCCCCATTCCGCGAACCACAAACCCTAGATCGAATCATGCAAGGATCGAAACGACCGTAGCAACCGCACCACGAACCGGGAGTCGATGAATGCGCGGAGGGGGGCTCGAAAATTACCTCTCACGAGCTGGGTTCGAGTTGGAATCGAAGCGAAAT
>NC_041382.1:409201417-409204099 GCF_002162155.2 Triticum dicoccoides | reverse complement strand
ACCTAGGACGAACGGGCGGGGCCGGCGGCGCGCGGCGGGGTTCGGATGCGACCGGCGAGGTTGGGAGTGGGAGCGGATGGATTGGGGAGAACGAACCGGCTCGGGCTGGGTTGGGTGGATGGGCTCAGGTCGGTCGGGTCGGCTTCGCGATCGTACGGGTGTGGTTCTCAGCAAGTTCGTGCTCTGTTCAAGGTTCAAAAGGCTTTTTGCGTAAGGCCGATAAACGGCGTAGGTCAACCGATTCTAAACCAGGATCGGTCGCCTCCTGTCCGTTCGATCATGATGTCCCGGCAATACAATCACTTTCTACCCGAATCCACTCGCACGCGTAGCCATCCTTCGCAAACATACAACGTGTTTTCTGTCTCTTGCCGGTTGTCCTTCCCCGCCACCACCCTCGCCGTCCGTCGTTGCTTGCTGCCCTCGCCATCGATCGCAGGTCGTCATCCTCGCCTCTCGTTACAGCTCGTCGTCGCCGCCCTTGCACTATTGTCGTGGTAGGTGGCTCATTTTAGCATCGCCCGTCGCCGGTTGCAGCAGCTCGACTCGGCAGTCGTCGCACGAGCGTCCTCCGCGACATGAAGCGGCACCGTCGCATCACCGCAGCTCGTCCCCCGTCACTCACAGTATCGTCGTCGATGATTGTAGCAGTGTCATTGTCGGTTGCAGCTTTATCTTGGCCTATTGCAGCTCTGCCCCTTGCTGACTGCAACTCCAACATAGCCGGTTGTAGCTATGCTAACAAACGGGTGAAGTTCGGTGCACCACAGGTCGCAGCACCGATGTCTTCGCGCACTGGTCATTGTCTCCTCAGGTGGCTCGGCTCGCAGCATAAGCATGCGCCCCTCGCAGCACCGTGCAGCCCAACTCGCGAGTAGAGCATGTGGTGAGAGATAGTTGAACCGCAACGCTGGCAGCCTCCCCCCTGTAGTGTCAAAGTTGCATGTGTTGTTGCTCACAGTAGAGCCGCCGACCAGCTCACTCGACCACCCATTGCAACGGCTTTGGAGAAAAATAGGGGATGGGTGTGGCTATGGACGTCGCTAGCTGGAGCAGCGCAGGGAAGATCAGGTTTGGCAAAGGTGGAGTGAAACTGTCAGGACCCCGATTCCAAGTCACATCGATCTAGCTGGTAACACCTCATATCACTTTGCGGCCTCACGCACGGTATTCCCATGGGTGTCGCCTTACCATGGCCCGGGACCGTTTGCGCCTTTTGGCTCACGTATATGATAGTGTCGCTAGCATCCATATGACAGAGAACCCGGGCCGACATGACTAGTCGTGAACCCAAAGTGGCACTAACTTACGGGGACAAGCATACATGAATCAACATCGAGCATGTCGGTCAGCAGCGTGCGAATCCGGGCTGTAGCACTGGGCTAACAGGACTTCGGTGAACCGGGCTGTAGCAGGCTAGGCAGGACTCCGGATGTCACCGCGTGACATTTCCCCAAAGGGACAGACACAGGAACGAAGTGAATCACATGCCGGCCAGTCAAGTGTTTCGGAGCAGTAGTGCTGGGCTAGCAGGACTCCGGTGAACCGGGCTGTAGCAGACTACTATAGCTCATGGAAACACAAGACTACATTTCCCCATAAGAGAGGCTACCAAGGATAAACAACTAGGTTGTCAGATCCCACACATACCAAGCATTTCAATCATACACACAATATGCTCGATATGTGTAAATACATCATGACATCACAACAAAACTCTACGACTCAAAGTATTTATTCATAAGACTCCGAAGAGTCAGATATTACAAACATGGGTCTCATGACCCAACATACAGAGCATACAAGCAACAAGCACATGCGGAAGCTTAACTTATCTGAGTACAGACAACTACAAATGAAGAAGGCTGAGGAGCCTGACTATCTACAAGACCCTCCTAAGGGTACAAGATCGTAGCTAAGGTAACAAGCTAAACGTTGAAGTCCATGCAGAACTACTAGCGAGACTCAAGTCTCTCTGCAAAGCATAAAATAAGCAAACGTGAGTACAAATGTGTAACGCCCCGGATGTAACTTTCCCTATTTGTACTCCAACTCTTGCCGTTTCCGGCGTTAAGTTATATTTATTTCTCGGGTTCAGGTCTTTGTCTCCGTGTGTTGTTTTCTTTGTCATGCATCTCATATCATGTCATCATGTGCATTGCTTTTGCATACGTGTACATCTCATGCATTCGAGCATTTTCCCCGTTGTCCATTTTGCATTCCGGCGCTTCGTTCTCCTCCGGTGGTCATTTCTAGCTTTCTTTTGTGTGTGGAGATTAAACATTTCCGGATTGGACCGAGACTTGCCAAGCGGCCTTGATTTACTACCGGTAGACCGCCTATCAAGTTTTGTATCTTTTGGACTTCGTTTGATACTCCAACGATTAACCGCGGGACCGCAAAGGCCTCATGTGTGTTGCAGCCCAACACCCCTCCAATTTGGCCCAAAACCCACCAAACTCTGCTCCATGTCCTAGAGCGTTCGATCACGATCGCGTGGCCGAAAACCGCACCTCATTTGGACTCTCCTAACTCCCTCTATGCCTATATATATACCCCCCATTCCAAATCTCGGATTCTCTCCCCCCTAACCCTAAAAAAAATAGATCTCCGCCGCGACCGGACAACGTCCGCGCCGAGCCGGACGTGTCCGGATCCGCCGCCGCCTACCGCCGCTTGCCA
>NC_041382.1:409198282-409200756 GCF_002162155.2 Triticum dicoccoides | reverse complement strand
TCCGCCGCGAGCCGTCGCCGCCCGGCGCCGCTCCACCGCCACCACCGGTCGCCATTGCCGGCCCCGCCTCACCTCCTCACGCCGGCCGCCGCCCTGCCTATCGCCGGCGAACGGCGCTCCGGCCGCCTCGGTCGCGCGCGGGGTAAAAAAAGAACCCTAGATCTGATCTGAGAGAGGGGTTTTTTCACTAAGTCCCTAAATTTTTAGTCCAAGTTGATATGTTCGAGGCTCCGTAACTTTGCATCTGTAGCTCCGATTTGGGCATATAGCATATCAAAATGTTCACCTCAGAGAGTACATCATTTCATTCCATTGCATCATTTTCATTTGAGCTCATCTCGATGCCCGAAATGCTGTTAGAAGAGGGCTTCGTGAGTTAATTGTCAGATCTGCTAGTTCATCTTAGACTTTTGTCATTTTTGCCATGATTGTTGTGTGCGTGATATGCCAGTGAGTCCTTCATATGTTTTGATAAGGATTTTGTCTTCTTTCTAGGGGTGCAACCCATGCATTTTTAGGATGTGTGTGGTGACTTGTGCAAGCTTGCAAAGTGAGGCACCCGGTAAATCAGTTTTCAGGGACTTAATAGTTTTCACTAAGTCTGGGATTATTTAGTTCATGGTGCCATATGTTCAGCTTGTTTCCTAGTGATCCGTGCCTCTTTTGAGGATGATCAATAAAGGAGTTTTGTTAATCATGTTATTCTCTATCTATCCATGTCTTTGTTTGCAATTATGGGGCACCCTAGCTTGAGTCAATCGAGCTCTACTTTTGCTTCGTTGTGAGTCTGGGCAGATCGTCAACTTGTTTGCGATTTTGCCGATGTTATTGTAGTTGATCCGTGCATGCTATGCCATTGTTATTTCCATGTCTAGCTTGCATTTTGTGCCTTCTTAATGGATGTATGCTTGCTTTGCCATGACTTGCACCGTGGTGAGTGCATCGAGCTCGTTTACGTGCCTTCGTGAGTTATATTTCAGCATGTCCCAGTTTTCACTAAGTCTGAAAACTGATTGTATTTTAGCTATGTTCGTGTGCCCGTTAGTATATTTTATGAACCCTTTTGGCCCCAGGTCATTTTGGGTCTTTTGTTAAGCTTGTTGAGTAGCTCCATGCCATGTTCTTCTTTGTCTCAATCAGGTCATGTATCATGTTGTTTTGCTGCTCCGAAGAGGGCTTCACGATCTGAAATTTCAGATAAGTGTTAATTTCACTAAGTTTGGAATATGTTTTGCATTTGCGTTTTTGCCATGCTTGTTTGAACCTCATAATGGATGAATTGGCCGTGGCTCAGTGCTAGTCTTTTGTTAAGAATCTTGTGTGCATCCCTGCCATGTATTTTGTTGTCATGATTGGTGGCTGTAGCATGTTCGTTTCGTTGCATTTAGATGCCTACTTGCTGTAAATTGCAGACCGGTGTCATTCTTAAAACGCTTGCATTTCCAAACCGTAACTCCGTTTCCAATGATCTTTATATCGTTTTCAAGCGATTTCATCCCCTCTTTCCAGTGGCACCCTTGGAATTCCAAGTTGAGGCCAGGTTCATGCATTTCCTGCCATATCTTGCATTTTGCATCCTGCATCGCATCCCGCATAGCATATCATCATTTCATCATATTGCTTGGTCTTGCACGTGGTTGATTGTATCCTTGTTGCTTGTTTGTCTTGTTTGGGTAGAGCCGGGAGACGAGTTCGCTAACGAGGAGCCCGTTGAGTTTGCTCTTGAGGATCCAGTCAACTCTGACAACTGTGCAGGCAAGATGATCATACCCTCGAAATCACTACTATCTTTGCTATGCTAGTTTGCTCGCTCTTTTGCTGTGCCATTGCTGCGATGCCTACCTTTTGCTTGTCAGTCTCCCAAATTGCCATGTCAACCTCTAACCCACCATGTCCTAGCAAACCGTTGATTGGCTATGTTACCGCTTTGCTTAGCCCCCTCTTATAGCGTTGCTAGTTGCAGGTGAAGATTGGAGGCCGTTCCTTGTTGGAACATTTATTTACTTGTTGGGATATCATTATATTGCTATGTTATCTTAATGCATCTATATACTTGGTAAAGGGTGGAAGGCTCGGCCTCTCGCCTAGTGTTTTGTTCCACTCTTGCCGCCCTAGTTTCCGTCAGATCGGTGTTATGTTCCCGGATTTTGCGTTCCTTACGCGGTTGGGTTATTATGGGAACCCCTTGATATTTCGCCTTGATTAAAGCTTTTCCAGCAATGCCCAACATTGGTTTTACCATTCGCCACCTAGCCCTTTTCTTTCCCTTGGGTTCTGCAGACTCAAGGGTCATCTTATTTTCCCCCCCCCCCCCGGGCCAGTGCTCCTCTGAGTGTTGGTCCACCTGTCAGCTATCGGTGGCCACCAGGGGCAACTCTAGGTTGTCCTACCCGTACCTAGCACAATCTGAGTGTGACCTGAGAAAGAGATATGTGCAGATCCTATCGGGATTTGTCGGCACATTCGGGCGGTGT
>NC_041382.1:409191609-409198121 GCF_002162155.2 Triticum dicoccoides | reverse complement strand
CGGTTGGGTTATTATGGGAACCCCTTGATATTTCGCCTTGATTAAAGCTTTTCCAGCAATGCCCAACATTGGTTTTACCATTCGCCACCTAGCCCTTTTCTTTCCCTTGGGTTCTGCAGACTCAAGGGTCATCTTATTTTACCCCCCCCCCCCGGGCCAGTGCTCCTCTGAGTGTTGGTCCACCTGTCAGCTATCGGTGGCCACCAGGGGCAACTCTAGGTTGTCCTACCCGTACCTAGCACAATCTGAGTGTGACCTGAGAAAGAGATATGTGCAGATCCTATCGGGATTTGTCGGCACATTCGGGCGGTGTTGCTGGTCTTGTTTTAACTTGTTGAAGTGTCTTGAGTTACCGAGATACCGAGTCTGATCGGAATGTCTTGGGAGGAGGTCTATTCCTTTGTTGACCGTGAGAGCTTGTCGCGGGCTAAGTTGGGACTCCCCTGCAGGGATTGAACTTTCGAAAGCCGTGCCCGCGGTTATGGGCAGATGGGAATTTGTTAATATCCGGTTGTAGATAACTTGAACCTTAATTAATTAAAATGAATCAACTGAGTGTGTTACCGTGATGGCCTCTTCTCGGCGGAGTCCGGGAAGTGGACACGGTGTTGGAGTTATGCTTGCGCAGGTTGTTCTTCTAGATTCTCGCTTGCACTTTGCCTCCTCTTCTCGCTCTCTTTTGCGTATAGGTTAACCACCACATATGCTAGTCGCTTGCTGCAGCTCCACATATATATTTGTCTATCCTTCCTATAAGCTTAAATAGTCTTGATCGCGAGGGTGCGAGATTGCTGAGTCCCTGTGGCTCACAGTACTATAACTCCAGATGCAGGTCCAGGTGATTCCTCTCCAGGTGACGAGTACGAGCTCAAGTGGGAGTTCGACGAGGACTCTCAGCGTTACTACGTGTCTTTTCCTGATGATCAGTAGTGGTGCCCAGTTGGGGGTGATTGGGACCGTGTCGCATGTTGGGTTCTCTTCTATTTTGGCACCGTAGTCGGGCCATGAGTGTGTTAGTTGATGTAATGTTATTTATGTTCTTGATTGACGTGGCGAGTGTAAGCCAACTATGTTATCTCCCCTTATTATTTACATTACATGGGATGTTGTGAAGATTGCCTAACTTGCGACATATGCCTTCAATGCGATTATGTCTCTAAGTCGTGCCTCGACACGTGGGAGCTATAGTCGTATCGAGGGTGTTACAAGTTGGCAATCAGAGCCTTGTTGTTTTACTTCTTCTACCTTAATTCTACGTGGCTTCTCAATTTATGGATATGTGACCATTTCAAGAGGAATGCATTCGTTCATTTTGTTCGGATGTGAAGACTATATGTTGCAATTTTCATTCCGTTGGATTCAGCTTCAATATTTATCTGTCAATGTGCTAATGGTGGTCAACCTCTTCAGGATGGCTCCTCCAACGCGCACGACTCCGAATCCTGATCCGCCACCACCTCCACCTCCTCCAGAGGCATGGCAAGCTGTGATGGCCGCAACCAATGCAAACACATAGCTGATCATGCAAATTCTTCAAGAGCGCAATCAAAGCAGTCAAGGGAATCAAGGCAGCAATCAGAGTCACTTTGCTACACTCAACCAGTTCCTTGCTAACGGGCCAAAGACTTTCAGCAATTGTGTTGAGGCAACCGATGCTGACGATTGTCTTGTGGATCTGTGTAAGCATTTCGAGTGCAGTAACGTCAGACCTGAGGACTTTGTCAAGTTCGCTTCCTTCCAACTCAAAGATCAAGCTGCAGAATGGTTCCAGCAGTACAAGGATTCCAGAGGTGGACGTGTTATCACTTGGGATGATTTCCGTCGAGATTTCCGAGCTCATCATATTCCCCAGAGCGTGGTTGAAAGCAAGCGTGAGGAATTCCGCAATCTGAAGCAAGGCTCTTTGTCTGTCTATGACTACAACAAGTTGTTCCAGAAGCTCGCCCGCTTTGCCAAGCAGGACGTGCCTGATGAGAAGAGCATGATATACCAGTTCAGGGGTGGTCTCAGAGAAGATATTCAGCTCGCTCTTGTTCTCTTCGAGCCCTTGAGATACGATGAGTTCTACAACATGGCACTGAAGCAAGAGGTTGCTCAGTTGAGGTGTGATGCTTCCAGGAAGCGAGTCAGAGATGTTACTCCTTCTTCCTCTACTCAAGTGGCCAAGCAGCAGAAGTTTTGGCTTCCTCCTCCTCCGTTTCGTCAGCCGTATCAACAGAAGAGCAAAGGTGGCAGTGGTTCTTCCCACCCACCCAACCCTGGCTTTCAGAACAAGACTTCGTCTCAACCTCCAAGATCGAGTGCTCCGTATCACCGTTCGCTTTCAGAGGTCACGTGCAACAAGTGCCAACAGAAGGGTCACTATGCCAACAAGTGTCTCAACTAGAGGCGTCTTCCTCCTCCTCCTGTTAGATCGGCAAGTACAGCTGTGGTCAAGCATAACCCCAAGCATGCCAAGGTCAATTTGATGAATGCAGCTCAGGCAGAGGACTCGTCAGATGTGATCATGGGTAACCTTCCTGTTAATGATATTCCTGCAAAATTTCTTTTTGACACTGGTGCATCGCATTGCTTCATCTCGAGACCGTTTACAAATAGGCATGAATTGGTTTCGCAAGTTTTGCCTAGTCCTTTAGCAGTTGTTTCTCCCGGTAAGCGCATGCAGGCTAACTCCATCGTTCTGGATGTTTCTATCACTTTGGGTGACTACAAGTTCTTGGCTTCTCCTACGGTTCTCGGTGACTCGGATATTGATCTTATTCTCGGAATGGATTGGCTTTCTAAGCACAAGGCTCAGCTTGATTGTGCAACCAGGCAGATTCAATTGACTCATTCGTCTGAGGATGTAATTGTCTTTGCCGCTCGTGATGATACCATTCGTCTGTTTTCTCTCAATGAGAGGGGTGAATTGGATGCCATCTCTCAAATTCCAGTCGTTTGCGAATATCAAGACGTCTTTCCAGAAGAGCTTCCAGGAATGCCTCCACACCGGCCAGTTGAATTCGTTATTGAACTTGAGCCTGGCACGGAACCTGTGTGCAAGCGTCCTTACAAGCTCAGACCTGAAGAGTTGAAGGAGCTGAAGAAGCAACTCGATGAGCAAGAGAGAATGGGTCTCATCCGGCCTAGTTCTTCTCCGTGGGGTTGTGGTGTTCTTTTTGTGAAGAAGAAGGATGGAACGGACCGACTTTGTGTTGATTACCGTCCAGTGAACAAGAAGACCATCAAGAACAAATACCCACTTCCCAACATCAATGAGCTGTTCGAACAACTCAAAGGTGCTCAAGTATTCTCCAAGCTTGATCTCCGTATGGGTTATCACCAGATTCGCATTCGTGAAGAAGATATTCCCAAGATAGCATTCAGAACAAGCTTTGGTTCATATGAATACACTGTCATGTCTTTTGGCCTCGCCAATGCTCCTCCGACGTTCTCTCGCATGATGAACTTCATCTTCAACGCCTACACCAATGACTTCGTTTTGGTCTATCTCGACGACATTCTGGTTTTCTCCAAGAACAAGGAAGATCATTCCAAGCATTTGCGTTTGGTTCTTGATAAGCTCAGAGAACATCAGTTCTACGCCAAGTTCTCCAAGTGTGAATTTTGGCTCGATGAGGTTCTTTATCTTGGCCATATCATCTCTGCCAAGGGCATTGCCGTGAATCCTGAGAAGGTGTCTGCAATTGTGAATTGGGAACCTCCTCAGAACGTGAAGCAACTCCGCAGTTTTCTCGGTCTCGCAAGCTATTGCCGAAGATTCGTTGAAAACTTTTCTAAGATCGCGAAGCCTCTCTCAAATCTTCTTCAGAAGCACGTCAAGTACGTTTGGTCTCCGGAGTGTGATATTGCTTTCAACACTTTGAAAGAGAAATTGATCACTGCTCCAGTTCTGACTCCGCCTGATGAATCCAAGCCGTACAAGGTCTTTTGTGATGCCTCTCTCCAAGGTCTTGGCGCGGTTTTGATGCAAGAGAAGAAAGTTGTTGCTTATACATCTCGCTAGTTGAAGCCTAATGAGAAGAACTACCCCACTCATGATCTCGAGTTGGCGGCAGTTGTGCATGCTCTGTTGACTTGGAGACATCTTCTATTGGGAAGAAAAGTGGACATTTTCACTGATCACAAGAGTCTCAAGTACATCTTCACTCAGCCTAATCTCAACCTCAGGCAAACTCGATGGGTCGAAATGATTCAAGAGTATAATCCGAGTATTGAGTATACTCCAGGCAAGGCCAATGTGATTGCTGACGCTTTGAGCAGTAAGGCTTACTGCAACAGTCTGATTCTTAAGCCTTTTCAACCCGAGCTTTGTGAAGCTTTCCGCAAACTTAATCTGCAAGTTGTTCCTTAAGGTTTCCTCGCCAACCTTCAAGTCTCTCCTACCTTAGAAGACCAGATTCGCCAAGCCCAGCTTCTTGATGCTATGGTGAAAAAGGTGAAGATTGGGATTGCCAAGAGTCAGTCCAAGTACAAGTGCTACCGCCTTGATGACAAGGACACTCTCTTCTTTGAGGATCGTATTGTTGTGCCCAAAGGTGACCTCCGTAAAGTGATCATGAACGAGGCTCACAATTCTCTCCTCTCCATCCACCCTGGGAGCATGAAGATGTATCAGGACCTCAAGCAAGCTTATTGGTGGACTCGAATGAAGTGCGAGATCGCTCAATTCATGAATGAATGTGATGTCTGCAGAAGAGTGAAGGCAGAACACCAAAGGCCAGCTAGTCTCCTCCAACCTCTTGCCATTCCGGAATGGAAGTTTGACCACATTGAAATGGACTTCGTAACTGGGTTTCCAAAGTCCAAGCGTGGTAATGATGCTATATTCGTTGTCATCGACAAACTCACCAAAGTGGCTCACTTTCTGCCTATCAAAGAGTCGATCACTACAGCTCAATTGGCGGAACTCTATACCTCTCGCATTGTCTCTCTGCACGGTATTCCTCAAGTGATCTCTTCAGACCGTGGCAGCATCTTTACCTCGAAGTTTTGGGATTCTTTTCAGAAGGCCATGGGCACTAACATCCGCTTCAGCACAGCTTTTCATCCTCAAACAAGCGGTCAAGTCGAGCTGTCAACCAGATTCTTGAAGATATGCTCAGGGCTTGTGTGATCTCCTTCGGCATGAAATGGGAGGATTGTCTTCCTTATGCTGAATTCTCATATAACAACAGTTTTCAAGCAAGTTCGGGCAAGGCCCCTTTTGAAATTCTGTATGGCAGGAAGTGTCGTACCCCTCTCAACTGGTCTAAAACCGGTGAACGTCAGCTTTTGGGTAATGACTTAATCACAGAAGCAGAAGAAATGTGCAAAGTCATTCGTGATAACCTCAAAGCAGCCCAATCCCGCCAGAAGAGCTACTATGATAGTAAGCACCGTGATTTGGCTTTCGAGATCGGAGATCATGTTTACCTCCGTGTCTCTCCTATGAAAGGTACTCGCCGCTTCGGTATCAAAGGGAAGCTTGCCCCTAGATACATGGGCCTTTCAAGATTGTCAACAAGAGAGGCGACCTCGCCTATCAACTCGAGCTTCCTTCAAACTTTGCAAATGTTCATGACGTGTTCCATGTCTCTCAGCTTCGAAAGTGCTTCAAGACTCCTGACTGCACAGTCAACTTCGAGGACATTGAGCTCCAAGAAGATCTCTCCTATCGTGAGCACCCAGTTGCTATTCTTGAAGAGACTGAACGCAAGACTCGCAACAAGTCAATCAAATTTCTCAAAGTCAAATGGTCACACCATTCCGACCGTGAAGCTACCTGGGAACGCGAGGATCACCTCCGTTCTGAGTACCCGGAGTTCTTTCAGTCCTAGATCTTGGGACGAGATCTTTTCGTAGTGGTGGAGTGTTGTAACGCCCCGGATGTAACTTTCCCTATTTGTACTCCAACTCTTGCCGTTTCCAGCGTTAAGTTATATTTATTTCTTGGGTTCGGGTCTTTGTCTCCGTGTATTGTTTTCTTTGTCATGCATCTCATATCATGTCATCATGTGCATTGCTTTTGCATACGTGTTCATCTCATGCATTCGAGCATTTTCCCCGTTGTTCGTTTTGCATTCCGGCGCTTCGTTCTCCTCCGATGGTCATTTCTAGCTTTCTTTTGTGTGTGGGGATTAAACATTTCCGGATTGGACCGAGACTTGCCAAGCGGCCTTGGTTTACTACCGGTAGACCGCCTGTCAAGTTTCGTTTCTTTCGGACTTCGTTTGATACTCCAACGGTTAACCGCGGGACCGCAAAGGCCTCGTGTGTGTTGCAGCCCAACCCCCCTCCAATTTGGCCCAAAACCCACCAAACTCTGCTCCATGTCCTAGAGCGTTCGATCGCGTGGCCGAAAACCGCACCTCATTTGGACTCTCCTAGCTCCGTCTATGCCTATATATATACCCCCCATTCCAAATCTCGGATTCTCTCCCCCCTAACCCTAAAAAAAATAGATCTTCGCCGCCGCCGGACAACGTCCGCGCCGAGCCGGACGTGTCCGGATCCGCCGCCGCCTACCGCCG
>NC_041382.1:409188898-409191296 GCF_002162155.2 Triticum dicoccoides | reverse complement strand
CCGCCCGGTCGCCCGCCGCCGCTCCGCCGCCATCTCGCTCCGCCCGCCGGCAGTCGCCGCCGCCCGGGGCCGCCTGCCACCTCGCCTCGCCGCGGGCCGCCGCCTCCGCCGCGAGCCGTCGCCGCCGCTCCGCCGCCACCACCGGTCGCCATCACCAGCCCCGCCTCACCTCCTCACGCCGGCCGCCGCCCTGCCTGTCGCCGGCGAACGGCGCTCCGGCCGCCTTGGTTCGCGCGCGGGGTAAAAAAAGAACCCTAGATCTGATCTGAGAGGGGTTTTTTTTCACTAAGTCCCTAAATTTTTAGTCCAAGTTGCTATGTTCGAGGCTCCGTAACTTTGCATCCGTAACTCCGATTTGGCATATAGCATATCAAAATGTTCATCTCAGAGAGTACATCATTTCATTCCATTGCATCATTTTCATTTGAGCTCATCTCGATGCCCGAAATGCTGTTAGAAGAGGGCTTCGTGAGTTAATTGTCAGATCTGCTAGTTCATCTTAGACTTTTGTCATTTTTGTCATGATTGTTGTGTGCGTGATATGCCTGTGAGTCCTTCATATGTTTTGATAAGATTTTATCTTCTTTCCAGGGGTGCAACCCATGCATTTTTAGAATGTGTGTGGTGACTTGTGCAAGCTTGCAAAGTGAGGCACCCGGTAAATCAGTTTTCAGGGACTTAGTAGTTTTCACTAAGTCTGGGATTATTTAGTTCATGGTGCCATATGTTCAGCTTGTTTCCTAGTGATCCGTGCCTCTTTTGAGGATGATCACTAAAGGAGTTTTGTTAATCATGTTATTCTCTATCCATCCATGTCTTTGTTTGCAATTATGGGGCACCCTAGCTTGAGTCAATCGAGCTCTACTTTTGCTTCGTTGTGAGTCTGGGCAGATCATCAACTTGTTTGCGATTTTGCCAATGTTATTGTAGTTGATCCGTGCATGCTATGCCATTGTTATTTCCATGTCTAGCTTGCATTTTGTGCCTTCTTAATGGATGTATGCTTGCCTTGCCATGACTTGCACCATGGTGAGTGTATCGAGCTCGTTTACGTGCCTTCGTGAGTTATATTTCAGCATGTCCCAGTTTTCACTAAGTCTGAAAACTGATTGTATTTTAGCTATGTTCGTGTGCCCGTTAGTATATTTTATGAACCCTTTTGGCCCCAGGTCATTTTGGGTCTTTTGTTAAGCTTGTTGAGTAGCTCCATGCCATATTCTTCTTTGTCTCAATCAGGTCATGTATCATGTTGTTTTGCTGCTCCGAAGAGGGCTTCACGATCTGAAATTTCAGACAAGTGTTAATTTCACTAAGTCTGGAATCTGTTTTGCATTTGCGTTTTTGCCATGCTTGTTTGAACCTCATAATGGATGAATTGGCCGTGGCTCAGTGCTAGTCTTTTGTTAAGCATCTTGTGTGCATCCCTGCCATGTATTTTGTTGTCATGATTGGTGGCTATAGCATGTTCGTTTCGTTACATATAGATGCCTACTTGCTGTAAATTGCAGACCGGTGTCATTCTTAAAACGCTTGCCATTTCCAAACCGTAACTCCGTTTCCAATGATCTTTATATCGTTTTCAAGCGATTTCATCCCCTCTTTCCAGTGGAACCCTTGGAATTCCATGTTGAGGCCAGGTTCATGCATTTCCTGCCATATCTTGCATTTTGCATCCCACATCGCATCCGGCATAGCATATCATCATTTCATCATATTGCTTGGTCTTGCACGTGGTTAATTGTATCCTTGTTGCTTGTTTGTCTTGTTTTGGTAGAGCCGGGAGACGAGTTTGCTAACGAGGAGCCCGTTGAGTTTGCTCTTGAGGATCCAGTCAACTCTGACAACTGTGCAGGCAAGATGATCATACCCTCGAAATCACTACTATCTTTGCTATGCTAGTTTGCTCGCTCTTTTGCTGTGCCATTGCTGCGATGCCTACCTTTTGCTTGTCAGCCTCCCAAATTGCCATGTCAACCTCTAGCCCACCATGTCCTAGCAAACCGTTGATTGGCTATGTTACCGCTTTGCTCAGCCCCCTCTTATAGCGTTGCTAGTTGCAGGTGAAGATTGGAGGCCGTTCCTTGTTGGAACATTTATTTACTTGTTGGGATATCATTATATTGCTATGTTATCTTAATGCATCTATATACTTGGTAAAGGGTGGAAGGCTCGGCCTCTCGCCTAGTGTTTTGTTCCACTCTTGCCGCCCTAGTTTCCGTCAGATCGGTGTTATGTTCCCGGATTTTGCGTTCCTTACGCGGTTGGGTTATTATGGGAACCCCTTGATATTTCGCCTTGACTAAAGCTTTTCCAGCAATGCCCAACATTGGTTTTACCATTCGCCACCTAGCCCTTTTCTTTCCCTTGGGTTCTGCAGACTCAAGGGTCATCTTATTTT
>NC_041382.1:409146460-409188604 GCF_002162155.2 Triticum dicoccoides | reverse complement strand
CCCCCCCGGGCCAGTGCTCCTCTGAGTGTTGGTCCACCTGTCAGCTATCGGTGGCCACCAGGGGCAACTCTGGGCTGGCCTACCCGTACCTAGGACAATCTGAGTGTGACCTGAGAAAGAGATATGTGCAGATCCTATCGGGATTTGTCGGCACATTCGGGCGGTGTTGCTGGTCTTGTTTTAACTTGTTGAAGTGTCTTGAGTTACCGAGATACCGAGTCTGATCGGAATGTCTTGGGAGGAGGTCTATTCCTTCGTTGACCGTGAGAGCTTGTCGCGGGCTAAGTTGGGACTCCCCTGCAGGGATTGAACTTTCGAAAGCCGTGCCCGCAGTTATGGGCAGATGGGAATTTGTTAATGTCCGGTTGTAGATAACTTGAACCTTAATTAATTAAAATGAATCAACTAAGTGTGTTACCGTGATGGCCTCTTCTCGGCGGAGTCCGGGAAGTGGACACGGTGTTGGAGTTATGCTTGCGCAGGTTGTTCTTCTAGATTCTCGCTCGCACTTTGCCTCCTCTTCTCGCTCTCTTTTGCGTATAGGTTAACCACCACATATGCTAGTCACTTGCTGCAGCTCCACATATATATTTGTCTATCCTTCCTATAAGCTTAAATAGTCTTGATCGCGAGGGTGCGAGATTGCTGAGTCCCTGTGGCTCACAATACTATAACTCCAGATGCAGGTCCAGGTGATTCCGCTCCAGGTGACGAGTACGAGCTCAAGTGGGAGTTCGACGAGGACTCTCAGCGTTACTACGTGTCTTTTCCTGATGATCAGTAGTGGTGCCCAGTTGGGGGTGATTGGGACCGTGTCGCATGTTGGGTTCTCTTCTATTTTGGCACCGTAGTCGGGCCATGAGTGTGTTGGTTGATGTAATGTTATTTATGTTCTTGATTGACGTGGCGAGTGTAAGCCAACTATGTTATCTCCCCTTATTATTTACATTACATGGGATGTTGTGAAGATTGCCTAACTTGCGACATATGCCTTCAATGCGATTATGTCTCTAAGTCGTGCCTCGACACGTGGGAGCTATAGTCGTATCGAGGGTGTTACAAAATGTACCCAGCAAGACTTACATCAGAACTATCTACATATGCATCGGTATCAACAAAGGGGTGGTGGGGTTTAACTGCAGCAAGCCAGCTTTGACTCAGTGGCTATCCTGTACTATGACTGCAAGTAACTCTTTTGAGGTGGCGCACACGAGTCCACATATTCACCATATCAATATACCACTATGGATCCGCTCCCATCTCCCTACGAGAACGCCATCCATAGCACTCACGCTTATCTTGCGCATTTTAGAGTATCCACTTTCACTTGTCTATGAACTATGCAAGGGGTCCAAGTTTCCATATACGAGGAATCCGGCTATTCGAATAGATAATGATAACCCTGCAGGGGTGTACTTCTTCACACACGCTCTCGCCACTTACCACCATGTACACGTCGTGTATCTCGGCAACCTTCTAGTGGAAGCCTGGCGAGGGAGTCGGCCACGACCTGACTAACCAACAAGTCTCTAGTCCAGGTTTATCGCCTATTCGGGTTCCATCCGCAAGGAGATCCCGCCGGGGTGTCGCTCACGGACCCAAACGATGTGTATAGGTTCCCAAGCCCACCATCCGGGTGCCGCTTGGTACACCGGGCCACTGTGCCTAGTCTGTCCCAAGCCCACCTGTACCGGGTGCCACTTGGTAGACTACTAACACTACCTACAAACACCAGAAACTAGTTGCAACTCCTGGACAGAGATCAGGTTGATTAAATAAGTCGAGAGGGGCACTTAAGCATTCCAATGCGTGGTAGTAGCTGTTCATGGATCACAAACACGGAACTCCGTTCCTAAGGACGGCTGCAATGAGACAACCCACCATGTACTCCTACATGGCCTCTCACCGCTACCTTTACCAAATCGTGTTCACACACCTAGCTCTCAACAGTAGGACATGTTCACCACATTCCAGTTCATCCCCGATGAATCAGACCTGACTCAACTCTAAGCAGTAGCAGGCATGACAAACAAACATGAATGAGTAGGCACATCAGGGCTCAAACAACTCCTACTCATGCTAGTGGGTTTCATCTATTTACTATGACAATGACAGGTCATGCAGAGGAAAGGGGTTCAGCTACCGCAACATGTAACAGTTGAAACGTTGTTATCCTAATGCAGTAAAAGAGAGCAGGAGCGAGAGAGTGGGATTGTATCGTAATGAACAAGGGGGTTTTGCATGCCTGGCACTTCTGAAGAGGAACACACTTCATCGGTGTCATCGTTCTCATCGTCGGAACCACGTCTACTCAGGGGGAACAACCACCGACAAACACAAAAGGAACCACAATCAATGCAATGAACATACATATGAATGATATGTCATATTAAGGTACTGAATTGACCTAGTGCAACAGTTAGTCATATTCATTGAAGTGGAATTCAAACCTATAGCAAATTCCAACTCCAAAACCAATTACCATTTATTCCATAATCATTAATTGTCCTATTCAGTGAGGTTAACTTGTTCAAACATGCATGAAAATACCATATTCAGGTTCTTTGGATTTTTCTGATAATTATTCATATATAAATTATTTCATTTGGAGTTACGGTTTAAATCCTATGATTTTTAGAAGTTTTGCTATTTCCTGAATTATTTAAACCCATGAAAAGATTAATTGCGTCAGCATGATGGCAGCACTGTGTCAGCGAGTCAACGGGCCAGCCAGGGTCAAAACTGACCAGCGGGACCCACCGGTCAGTGAGACTAGGGTTAATCCCACGTTGACTTGAAGTTTGACCCATTTGGGGCCCGTTGTCAGTATCTAGGGCTGGTCCAGCTGGCGGGGATTAGTGCTAATGAGCCCGCCATGTCACCTAACCGGCGATTAGTCGCCGGCGCTAAGCAGGACGCGGTGGGGCTCCTTGTCCGGGCGATTCCGGTGACGAGAGCATGCGCGGCTGGGCTCTACGGGTGCAGCGCGACGAGGGGCGTCGGGTGGTGGCATCGAGGCGACTGGAGGTGGAGCCAAGCGATGGCAGCGAAGACAAGCGCGGCGGCTGGCGTTCGGGAGTCGAGCAAATCGACGTTGCAGGGAACGGCAGGAGCCGCGAGCAGTCGCGGTCGACTCCTGGGAACGTGCTGAGCACGGTGGCGCGCTCGGTTGCGGCTCTAGGTGACGGTGGCCACGGCGGCAACATGGCTGGGCGGCGGTGAGCTTCGGCTTCGGTCGAAACGGTGGCTACGGTGATCGAGAAGCATGGGGAGGAGGGGCAAAAGACAGCGGAGCTCACAGAGGTTGCAACACGCGTCTCAGAGGGGTCGTAGGAGGCCGGAGGACGCCGGAACGGCGAGGCAGATCTTCGGCGGCCGAAGAAGGGGATGACGGCGATGGCTGCGTTATGGGGCGCTCCGGCTGGCTTCCTTCTGTGGAGAGGCGTAGCGCGAAGTGGAGGAGCTTCTGGGCATACTAGCTAGGCGAGGGGGCTCGGTGGCCACGGCAACGGCGAGCGGCGTCGACGAGCTCCATCGGGAAGAGAGTAGAGGAGGGGAAAGGGGTCCTGGGAGAGAGGGGAGAGATGCAGGGGGTCGAGGGGAAGTGCGTGGCATCGCGGGAGGCGTCCAGGGCGAAGAGGGGGCAGGCGAGCAGGGTGGAGGTGGCGCGCGCGTGTGCGCGCACGGCGGCCACATGCCCTGCCTACTGCCCTGGGGAGGAAGACGACAGGGGAGGTGGAGGTGGGCTGGGCCGGTACAGTAGCAGGCCGCGTAGGTGGGCTGGCCTCTCTGGTGGGCTTCATAGGTGAGGCTAGGTAAAAACTGCTCTGTTTTATTATCTGTGTTGTTTTCCTTTTATTTAATCATTTTGCCACTGATTCAAATTCACAAGTAAATCAAAGCAGGGCAAAACCTTCTGAATATTTGTATGTTGCCATTATGGACTATTCCAAAGGCACATAAATAATTTCACGGCCTTTTGAAATATATTCTATATAAATTGAATATAATCCAAAAGTCAAATACTTATTGATTTAAATTCAGAGTCCTAAAAATAATTCCTTAAAAATGTTCCTAAATTTTGGTTTGATATATAGTTCTTGCCAAAATTCTCAAACGTTGCAAAAAGGACATCTTGGAAACAAAGAATGAGATTTCCAGGGTTCTTTGCCCTTCTTTTTATTAAAGTTTTGAGGCTTCAACAATCCTCAATTCAAGTTTCAGGAATTTAAATAAGATGCATGGATGTGATGCCACTAATTACAAGCATTAAACTGGGGTTGTGACAACTCACCCCCACTAAACAAGAATCTCGTCCCGAGATTCAAGACATGAGGTAAGAAGACAGAGGGGACACAAAGCTAGCACCATCTTCATGATCCAATTGCTTCAGATCGATCTTGGCGTCGTTCCTTTCGAGATCTTCATCCAACACGTTGACGACGGACAGGAACTCTATAGGAATTGATCTTCTCGAAGATCAGGCAACTCAAGATCAACTCTTGGGTGAGATATAAAACATCTCTTGAGCCGAGACACGAAACTTACATTCAGGGGGGAAGGGGTGTAACAGATGGCGAAGGTCCACTAGGTAGGCAACAAATCCACGCTTGATCACGACGTAGCAAGGAGTTAACTGCCATGATTCCACAACAGGGCACCTTGGGGGAGGTGACTCGTAGAGTTATTCCCCTAAATGGCAAAAAGAACTACTTTTGATATAGAGATCATTGGAACTCTCTATACCAGCCTAAGGAAAAATCACAAACGACTGTTTGAAGGAGTTCGGAAGAACAACACACTCGGGCTAGAATGGATGATGTGGACTACCTTGTTGAAGACAACGGAATGGTTGATTTCTGCTTATCATCGGAAATGGATGGGACCCATGGTAAGTCCACCTTTGAAGATGAACCTGGACAGCCACTGCTGAGAAGGGGAAGCCCATGGAAAATTGGCACGATGGGGTGCAAGCTGGGAACAAAATGCAAATGTTGGGAATGTTCCAACCATCATATCTGCCTGAGATTCAGATCTGGTTGGTGTCAGGATATTCCAGACTCATCAAGTCTAGAAAGAAAAATGAAAGTTTGCAACACAAATCGATGAGATGACGTTGCGAGATTCTCGGGGAGTGAACTACGATAGCAAGCTCCACAACATGAGCGGATTCTGCTACACACATGTGAACACGTTGTCCCAGACAAGCATGACCACATAGTAGTCTTACAATGAAACACTACCGAGTTCAGGTGGGAACCATCAACAAGGATATCGAAGTCCTTTTATAAGACCGGGTTAGCTCTTAAGAAGGAGCTTCTTATCCTTGAACAAATCAATCAGTGGCTTGGTGTGCTAGGAAACACATATAGAATGGAGGCGGCCAACCTGTCAAACTATAGAGCACTTCACACATGTGTGACTAATTTGGGATGATTCCAAGGAAGCAAAAACAAACTTTCTCGAATTCACGGCGGCAACTTGCATCAAATGCACATGAATTAGAGGAAGTCACTTCTTTCATCCAACATATCCTTCATGAACGGAACATGAAGAAAATTCTTACACAAGTTTCCAACACTAGCTTATTGTTCAACATGAATCATGGAGAAGATAAAATGCTGCTGATGGGCTCAACAAGAAGTCATCAAGGCTTCCATATAGATGGAATTCCACAATTTAGCGAACACGGTGTTAGTATTGGTCGGACCAAAAGATGTAATGGTGTATGCTCGAGGGATCCACCACGAGTAAGACAACATTATGAACATCGTTGGTTCTGATTTGATTTGATGATAGCCCATACTCAAATCAAGGTTTTGATACGACAATAGGTCCAACAACTGATCACAGGGACCAATCGATGAAGATATCATCTATCTTCAACACACGCAAATATATCCCTTGAGATGAACTAAGTTGGCAAGCTTTTACCTTCCAACTCTCCAAGTTATTGTTTAGCTTAACCAACTAGCTCAGGGGGTGACCGACACAGATTCTTGGAGAATGGCTGGTTTGCAAGAAACCAACTTGACCACGAGCTCAACATAACGGTCAGGGGACAACCTGGTGATACTTCTGAGAGGATATTCAGAAAATCACGAACCACCGATATGTTATTAAGCTCGAGAACAATCTTGCTTTTTAGAGCAAGACGATATGATCAAATAAGCAAGGGATTGAATAATCCTAACTCATTGATCGAAGAGTGCACCAGAAATAAGGACTAGGTAGCATGATCAATCTTAGGATGATGATTCAATAACTAGCACGCTAAGAATGAGAGTATTGTCCATTAACTACCAAGCAACGGAGTTGCTAGGAGTTTTGATTTCACACATCACGATTCACTTGTTGGCATTCCGGTTGCAACAACACGGAACCGAGGAATGAACAATGACGGCAAGAAGTATCACTAAATCAAGAATTCATAAGAGGTGGTGCAATTCTCATGACATTCTTGATAAGAAAGAAGGTGACACTCCATGGTAGAACAGAGCAAAAGCTGGATTGGCATTTTGATCCGCGGAGCACAACTACTTTGACCCAATCCTGGACATGGATGAGGTACTGGAGTTTGTTTCTCCTAGTCATTCTGAAATAGAACGACGGACCACAAGAATAATAGACTTTGATGAACGAATGTAATGATATACCCTCGACTATCAATTGATAGACGAAGGTCAGAAACAACTAAGGAGGGACAACTCAAGGAACATATATCTTTCTGAGTTGTGGATGCATAGATTAGTATGTCGAGCAAAGCTCAACATTTCTTCCGGATAACCCATGTAGAAAGGTAGGACTGGCAGATTCACAATGTAGAACGAAGAACTCATCAAGAGCACTCTTATTGTGATCTTTTGGTTCAAAAGAACTTCTGCCATAAGCAGTCCATGGTACTTGGAAGAAGAAAATACCACGGACCTCGAGGACTATCGCAAAGGTTACTAATATTCTAAAGGAACTAGCAAACACTATCAACAGAAGGTAAGTGGAGTGAATCTTGGGTCAGGAACCCAAGAGTAGAATACCTACTACTAAATGGCATCACGGGATGCTTTCGAGAACAATGGCCAGAATCATCACACCGGGAATACAAAGCATTGCTAGATTACTAGGTGACTCTCTAAAACACCTAGGGTCATAATAATATCTCCAACATATATGTCGAGGCAACAGAGTACCTCAACTCACTGGCTAGTGTGCTTATTCTGACCAAAAGGACATCGGGAACGGAAAGAAAGGATTTGCAAATGCATCAGATTGTTTAGAAACCTGGGATGACTCAGATAGCATAACGACTATAAATGCTCAAAGATATTTGAGTCATCCTGCAAAAGGATGGCATAGCCACTCAACATCACAGTAACAAGGTTCTGAGGCCAGCTATGAACATATGAAAGTAGTAGGAACTGAACTGAGGCTTGAACTCAACAATCCAAGGCAACTACGGTTTAGTAACACGTCATCCTGAGAGATAGAAGAGAAGCCTAGTTCCTAATCCCCGTAGAAAAGAAGAGGTTGACTCAGATCAGAATGTCATAAGGTAAAGGAGTAAAAAGAGCCTTACGTTCCCTTCCACAATCAATTCCCTTATATAACTAAAGCATTTCTAGACTCGACTTCGACCAGTTTGGCTTGGTAATCCTACAGGCAGTCAGGCTCTGATACCAAAGCTGTCAGGACCTCGATTCCAAGTCACATCGATCTAGCTGGTAACACCTCATATCACTTTGCGGCCTCACGCACGGTATTCCCATGGGTGTCGCCTTACCATGGTCCGGGACCGTTTGCACCTTTTGGCTCACGTATATGATAGTGTCGCTAGCATCCATATGATAGAGAACCCAGGCCAACATGACTAGTCGTGAACCCAAAGTGGCACTAACTTACGGGGACAGGAATACATGAATCAACATCGAGCATGTCGGTCAGCAGCGTGCGAATCCGGGCTGTAGCACTGGGCTAATAGGACTCCGGTGAATCGGGCTGTAGCAGGCTAGGCAGGACTCCGGATGTCACCGCGTGACATTTCCCCGAAGGGACAGACACAGGAATGAAGTGAATCACATGCCGGCTAGTCAAGTGTTCCGGAGCAGTAGTGCTGGGCTAGCAGGACTCCGGTGAACCGGGCTGTAGCAGACTACTATGGCTCATGGAAACACAAGACTACATTTCCCCATAAGAGAGGCTATCAAGGATAAACAACTAGGTTGTCGGATCCCACACATACCAAGCATTTCAATCATACACACAATATGCTCGATATGTGTAAATACATCATGGCATCACAACAAAACTCTACAACTCAAAGTATTTATTCATAAGACTCTGAAGAGTCAGATATTACAAACATGGGTCTCATGACCCAACATATAGAGCATACAAGCAACAAGCACATGCGGAAGCTTAACTTGTCTGAGTACAGACAACTACAAATGAAGAAGGCTGAGAAACCTGACTATCTACAAGACCCTCCTAAGGGTACAAGATCGTAGCTGAGGTAACAAGCTAAACGTCGAAGTCCATGCGGAACTACTAGCGAGACTCAAGTCTCTCTTCAAAACATAAAATAAGCAAATGTGAGTACAAATGTACCCAGCAAGACTTACATCAGAACTATCTACATATGCATCGGTATCAAAAAAGGGGTGGTAGGGTTTAACTGCAGCAAGCCAGCTTTGACTCAGTGGCTATCCTGTACTATGACTGCAAGTAACTCTTTGAGAAAACTCCTTATTTGACACTGTCTTAAAATTTGGTTCCTTATTTGACACTGGAAAAGTTTTTCTTCCCTATTTGACACTAGTCCTAAATTTTATTCCCTATACGACACTTCCGTCCATTTTGAGCCTAAATGACACCTGAAAAAGATGATTTTGCCCTTCATGTGGTATGTGTGTGTGCGCGCGAGTGTGCTGTTGCGTGTGTGGGTGCACGCGCACATGTGTGCTGCTGCTGCATGTGTGTGTGCATGTGTGCTGTTGCATGTGTGTTTGCTGCTGCATGTGTGTTTGCTGCTGCGTGTGTACGTGCGTGTGTGTGTGTGTGCTGTTGCGTGCCTATGTGCTACCTGCGTGTGTGTTGCTGCTGCATGTGTGCTGCTGCGTGTGTTTGCTACTACGTGTGTACGTGCGCGCGCATGTGTGTGTGTGGTTGTGTGCCTATGTGCTGCTTGCGTGTGTGTGCTGCTGCGGCTGCTGCTGCTGTGTGTGTGTGTATGTGTGTGTGCTGCGTGAAGTGTGTGTTGCTGCATGTGTGTGCGCGTGCATGTGTGTGCGCGTGCATGTGTGTTGCTACGTGTGTGTGTGTGCACGCGCGCGCGTGTTGTTGCGTGTGTGTGCACGTGCGTTGTGTGTTGGTGCATGTGTATGTGTTGCTGCGTGTGTGCTCCTGCCCTCGCACTCATGCTGCGTGTGCGCGCTATTGCCCCCCACACACATACCACATGAGGGGCAAAAGAGTCTTTTTAGGTGTCATTTAAACTCAAAATGGACGAAAATGTCATATAGGAAATAAAATTTAGAACTTGCGTCAAATAGGGAAGAAAAACTTTTCCATTGTCAAATAAGGAAGCAGATTTTAAGATAGTGTCAAATAAGGAATTTTCTCTAACTCTTTTGAGGTGGCGCACACGAGTCCACATATTCACCATATCAATACACCACTATGGATCCGCTCCCGTCTCCCTACGAGAACGCCATCCATAGCACTCACGCTTATCTTGTGCATTTTAGAGTATCCACTTTCACTTGTCTATGAACTATGCAAGGGGTCCAAGTTTCCATATCCGAGGAATCCGGCTATTCGAATAGATAATGATAACCCTGCAGGGGTGTACTTCTTCACACATGCTCTCGCCACTTACCACCATGTACACGTCGTGTATCTCGGCAACCTTCAAGCGGAAGCCTGGCGAGGGAGTCGGCCACGACCTGACTAACCAACAAGTCTCTAGTCCAGGTTTATCGCCTATTCGGGTTCCATCCGCAAGGAGATCCGGCCGGGGTGTCGCTCACGGCCCCAAACGATGTGTACAGGGTTCCCAAGCCCACCATCCGGGTGCCACTTGGTACACCGCGCCACTGTGCCTAGTCTGTCCCAAGCCCACCTGTACCGGGTGCCACTTGGTAGACTACTAACACTACCTACACACACCAGAAACTAGTTGCAACTCCTGGACAGAGATCAGGTTGATTAAATAAGTCAAGAGGGGCACTTAAGCATTCCAATGCGTGGTAGTAGTTGTTCATGGATCACAAACACAGAACTCAGTTCCTAAGGACGGCTGCAATGAGACAACCCACCATGTTCTCCTACATGGCCTCTCACCGCTACCTTTACCAAATCGTGTTCACACACCTAGCTCTCAACAGTAGGACATGTTCACCACATTCCAGTTCATCCCCGATGAATCAGACCTGACTCAACTCTAAGCAGTAGCAGGCATGACAAACAAACATGAATGAGTAGGCACATCAGGGCTCAAACAACTCCTACTCATGCTAGTGGGTTTCATCTATTTACTATGACAATGACAGGTCATGCAGAGGAAAGGGGTTCAGCTACCGCAACATGTAACAGTTGAAACGTTGTTATCCTAATGCAGTAAAAGAGAGCAGGAGCGAGAGAGTGGGATTGTATCGTAATGAACAAGGGGGTTTTGCATGCCTGACACTTCTGAAGAGGAACACACTTCATCGGTGTCATCGTTCTCATCGTCGGAACCATGTCTACTCAGGGGGAACAACCACCGACAAACACAAAAGGAACCACAATCAATGCAATGCACATACATATGAATGATATGTCATATTAAGGTACTAAATTGACCTAGTGCAACAGTTAGTCATGTTCATTGAAGTGGAATTCAAACCTATAGCAAATTCCAACTGCAAAACCAATTACCATTTATTCCATAATCATTATTTGTCCTACTCAGTGAGGTTAACTTGTTCAAACATGCATGAAAATACCATATTCAGATTCTTTGGATTTTTCTAATAATTATTCATATATAAATTATTTCATTTGGAGTTACGGTTTAAATCCTATGATTTTTAGAAGTTTTGCTATTTCCTGAATTATTTAAACCCAGGAAAAGATTAATTGCGTCAGCATGATGGCATCACTATGTCAGCGAGTCAACGGGCCAGCCAGGGTCAAAACTGACCAGCGGGACCCACCGGTCAGTGAGACTAGGGTTGATCCCACGTTGACTTGAAGTTTGACCCATTTGGGGCCCGTTGTCAGTGTCTAGGGCTGGTCCAGCTGGCGGGGATTAGTGCTAATGAGCCCGCCATGTCACCTAACCGGCGATTAGTCACCGGCACTAAGCAGGACACGGCGGCGCTCCTTGTCCGGGCGATTCCGGTGACGAGAGCATGCGCGGCTGGGCTCTACGGGTGCAGCGCGACGAGGAGCATCGGGTGGTGGCATCGAGGCAGCTGGAGGTGGAGCCAAGCGATGGTAGCGGTGACAAGCGCGGCGGCCGGCATTCGGGAGTCGAGCAAATCGACGTTGCAGGGAACAGCAGGAGCCGCGAGCGGTCGCGGTCGACTCCTGGGAATGTGCTGAGCACGGTGGCGCGCTCGGTCACGGCTCTAGGTGACGGTGGCCACGGCGGCAACATGGCTGGGCGACGGTGAGCTTCGGCTTTGGTCGAAACGGTGGCTACGGTGATCGAGAGGCATGGGGAGGAGGGGCAAACGACAGCGGAGCTCACAGAGGTTGCAGCACGCGTCTCAGAGGGGTCGTAGGAGGCCAGACGACGCCGGAACAGCGAGGCAGATCTTCGGCGGCTGAAGAAGGGGATGATGGCGATGTCGGCATTACGGGGCGCTCCGGCTGGCTTCCTTCTATGGAGAGGCGTAGCGCGAAGTGGAGGAGCTTCTGGGCATACTAGCTAGGCAAGGGGGGCTCGGTGGCCACGGCAACGGCGAGCGGCGTCGACGAGCTCCATCGGGAAGAGAGTAGAGGAGGGGAAAGGGGTCCTGGGAGAGAGGGGAGAGATGCAGGGGGTCGAGGGGAAGTGCGTGGCATCGCGGGAGGCGTCCAGGGCGAAGAGGGGGCAGGCGAGCAGGGTGGAGGTGTCGCGCGCGTGTGCGCGCTCGGCGGCCACACGCCGTGCCTACTGGCCTAGGGAGGAAGACGACAGGGGAGGTGGAGGTGGGCTGGGCCGGTACAATAGCGGGCCGTGTAGGTGGGCTGGCCTCTCTGGTGGGCTTCACAGGTGAGGCCAAGTAAAAACTGCTTTATTTTATTATCTGTGTTGTTTTCCTTTTATTTAATCATTTTGCCACTGATTCAAATTCACAAGTAAATCAAAGCAGGGCAAAACCTTCTGAATATTTGTATGTTGCCATTATGGACTATTGTAAAGGCACATAAATAATTTCAAGGCCTTTTGAAATATATTCTATATAAATTGAATATAATCCAAAAGTCAAATACTTATTGATTTAAATTCAGAGTCCCAAAAATAATTCCTTAAAAATGTTCCTAAATTTTGGTTTGATATATAGTTCTTGCCAAAATTCTCAAACATTGCAAAAAGGACATCTTGGAAACAAAGAATGAGATTTCCAGGGTTCTTTGCCCTTCTTTTTATTAAAGTTTTGATGCTTCAACAATCCTCAATTCAAGATTCAGGAATTTAAATAAGATGCATGGATGTGATGCCACTAATTACAAGCATTAAACTGGGGCTGTGACAGAAATGAGTCATGTGCATGTACTGATTTGGGGAGAAAATTGCAAGGAAGAAGAACATATGTTGAGCCGAGCAAAGTGTGATAAGGAAAATACGATGGCATGTCCTGGGCAGGGCCCACGAGAGAGATGTTGTGCGTGCGTTGGAGATCGATCAGACGCTGCAATAGGTCAGCAAATGTTGAGCATTTACCTTTGTGTAATTGTGTTTGCACTATAAATTTGTATTATGGCTCCACTAGTGTTTCAAATCCAAAAGCATCTTTGCAGTACCCACGCTGAAAATATACCATAAAAACGCACGTGTACGTGTGTCTGAGAGAGAGAGAGAGACTACGTGACGCGAAGCATCCTGAGGACATCACCATGTCAAGAGTCTGTTTGGCAAGTCACACGTGTAACACCTACTTTACACGCATAAAGGTGAATCATCTTCTCAACACGTGTTCACTTGACCCCTTCGAGGATGGTATACTACTTGACACCCCTCTTGTGTGTATGCATATATGTATTACCGGAGCTTCACCACCGACGAGGAGGAGTGTGAGCGCATGTGTACGCCTACACCATCCCGCGAGGGAAGTGTGGAAGAGAAGGTGGAAGAAAGGAGAAGAAGACGGAGTGGCTATTAGACCCAAGCCGGACGTCCGGACACCCGAGCATTGATCAGATCATCTGCACACCCTCCTAGATCATCCGTCTATGGCAGTCGAAGACACCCGAAAGCCAGCCCTAGAGCCAGATCATCCGGGCATCTTGCGAATCGTCCGGGCCTCCTTTCGGATCACCCGGCTGCCCGCGTGCATAATAGGCCTAGTGGCCATGTAACTTCCCCACTTTGCCCCCTCACTTACCCCTTCGTGGAGTAGCCTATAAATACCTCTCTCCCACCTCCTTTTTAGGGATAGCTAAGATTAGAACCACACATTAGAGCTTATCTCATGTATCTCCCCTTGTGGGATTCCTCCTATGGGAGATGAACCATCTATGGTTGCCAAGGCCTCCCAAGGGAGAAGGATTCACAAGTGAATCATCAAGGCCTCCTTAGGGAGAAGAATTCCCCAAGTGAATCATCAAGACCTCATCTCGTCTTAGATTCGGGATAAACTCCACCTTGTCTCTTGTTCCCTTTTATTGTCCATTTACCTTGTGGATCTTGTGTGTTTGTGTTGGAAATATGCCCTAGAGGCAATAATAAATTGGTTATTATCATATTTCTTTGTTCATGATAAAGGTTTATTATAGAATTGTATTGACCGGAAACTTAAATACATGTGTGAATACATAAACAAATACTATGTCCCTAGTGAGCCGCTACTAGACTAGCTCGTTGATCAAAGATGGTTAAGGTTTCCTAACCATAGACATGAGTTGTCATTTGATAACAGGATCACACATCATTAGGATAATGATGTGATGGACAAGACCCAACCGTAAGATTAACATTCGAACGTATCACTTGAGTTCATTATTGTAGCTTTCTTCATGTCAAGTATCTATTCCTAAGACCATGAGATCATACAACTCCTGGATACCATTCCTTGTGTGCTATCAAATGTCACTTCGTAACTGGGTGATTATAAAGATGCTCTACAGGTATCTCCGAAGGTGTCTGTTGGGTTGGCATGGATCGAGACTGGGATTTGTCACTCCGTGTGACAGAGAGATATCTCTGGGCTCTCTCGGTAATACAACATCGTAAAGAGCTTGCAAGCAATTATTGTAGCTTTCGTCATGTCAAGTATCTATTCCTAAGACCATGAGATCATACAACTCCTGGATACCATTCCTTGTGTGCTATCAAATGTCACTTCATAACTGGGTGATCATAAAGATGCTCTACAGGTATCTCCGAAGGTGTCTGTTGGGTTGGCATGGATCGAGACTGGGATTTGTCACTCCGTGTGACAGAGAGATATCTCTGGGCTCTCTCGGTAATACAACATCATAAAGAGCTTGCAAGCAATGTGGATAATGAGTTAGTCATGTGATATTGTATTACGGAATATGTAAATAGACTTGTCGGTAATGAGATTGAACTAGGTATGGAGATACCGACGATCGAATCTCGGGCAAGTAACATATTGCCGGACAAATGGAATTGCTTATGGGATTAACGAAATCCTTGGCATCATGGTTCAACCGATAAAAGATCTTCGTGTAATATGTAGGAACCAATATGGGCATCCAGGTTCTGCTATTGGTTATTGATCGGAGAGGTGTCCCGGTCATGTCTACATGATTCTCGAACCCGTAGGGTCCGCACGCTTAATGTTCAGTGATGCTAGAGTAATATTGGGATATGCATGTTGGTGACTGAATGTTGTTCGGGGTCCCAGATGAGATCCCGACGTCACGAGGAGCTCCAGAATGGTCCGGAGGTAAAGATTTATATATGGAAAGTTGCTTTCAGGGTTCTGAAAAAAGTTTCAGTTTTTTCAGTATTGTACCGGGAAGCCTCCAGAAGGTTCCAAAAACTTTAGGAGGAGTTCGGAAGTCCACCAAGGGTTACACCACGTCCCAAGGGCCAGCATGGGCTGAGGGGAGGTGCCATGGCCTTATTGGGCCAGGCGCATAAGTCCCTCAAGGCCCATGTGGCTTGGGAGAGGTGGAAAGTCCACCTGTGTATGGAAAAGGAGGAAATTGGACTAGGAGTCCAACTCCTCCCCCTTGGTGCGCCCCAAGGGCTTGGAGGGCTGGCCACTGCGCCCTCCACCTATATATATAGAGGGGAGGGTCGCCCCCAGGAGGACATACAAGCCCTTGGCCTCCTCTCTCCCCTGTTACTTCATAACTCCTCTGTCTTTGTTGTTTTGGTAGCGCTCGGTGTAGCCCTGCCGGAATCACTCCACCAGCATCACCGTCACGTTGTCATGCTGCCGGTGATATCATATACTTCTCCTCCCTCGCTTGCTGGATCAAGAAGGAGGATACGTCATCGAGCCGTACGTATGCTAAACGCGGAGGTGTCGTTCGGTCGGTACTTTATCTGTTTGGATTGTGGTTGGATCGCGACGAATACGACTACGTCAACCGCTAATATACGCTTCCACTTAACCATCTACGAGGGTACGTATACACACTCTCCCCTCTCATTGCTATTCTTCTCCTAAATAGATCCTGGGTGTTCGTAGGATTTTTTTTTTGATTTTCATGCTTCATTCCCAAACAGTGGCATCACGAGCTAGGTCTATGCGTTATATGCACGAGTAGAACCCAAAAAGTTGTGGTCGTTGATGCTCAAATTGCTTACCTCTCTTGTCTTATTTGGATTCGGCGGTATTGTGGGATGAAGCGGCTTGGGCCAACTTTACATGTCCTCACACATGAGACCGGTTGCACCGACTGACATGCAACTTGTTTTGCATAAGGTGGCTAGCGGGTGTTTGTCTCTCCTACTTTAGTTGAATATAATTTGACGAAGGCGGTCCTTGTATAAGGTTAAAAGGCAACTTGATTATCACTGTTGTGGCTTTGCGTAAGTAAGAACAGTTGCCCATAGCAGCCACGTAAAATTTGCAACAACAAAGTAGAGGACATCTAACTTGTTTTTCCAGGGCATGTTGTGATGTGGTATGGCCAAAAACATGATGTGATATATATTGATGTATGATATGATCATGTTTTGTAATAGGTTCAGGACTTGCATGTCGATGAGTTCGGCAACCGGCAGGAGCCATAGGGTTGTCTTTAATTTATTAATCGCCATGTAATTGCTTTACTTTATTGCTATGCATTAGCAATATTTGTAGAAGCAATAGTTGGTGAGACGGCCAAGTGATGACACGATGATGGAGATCATGGTTTCAATGCCAATGACGATGGAGATCATGCCGGTGCTTTGGGTATGGAGATCAAAGGCACGAGATGATAATGGCCATATCATGTCACATATTAATTGCATGTGATGTTTATCTTTTTATGCATCTTAGTTTTCTTAGGACGACAGTAGCATTATAAGATGATCCCTTCACTTAATTTTAAGAAATTGTGTTCTCCCTAAGTATGCACCATTGCAAAAGTTTGTCGTTTCTAAGCACATCGTGATGATCGGGTGTGATAGACTCTAAGTTTTCATACAACAGGTGTAAGCCAGTTTTACACATGCATAATACTTGGGTTAAACTTGACGAGCCTAGCATGTACAGACATGCCTCGGAACACAGGAGACCGAAAGGTCAAACATGAGTTATATAGTAGATATGATCAACATGGAGATGTTTGCTACTTCTTGAGCTTGTGTTGGTTTTTCCCTTGAAGAGAAAAGGGTGATGCAGCAAAGTAGAGATAAGTATTTCCCTCAGTTAGAGAACCAAGGTATCAATCCAGTAGGAGGTACAAGCAAGTCTCCAATCTATGCACCTGCACAAACAATCAAACACTTGCACCCAACGCAATAAAGGGGTTGTCAGTCCCTTCATGGTCAATTGCAAAGGTGAGATCTGATAGAGATAGGTATAAAATATTACTAAAACGTAAAACTAAATAAAAGTAAATAAATTACAGCGATGTATTTTTGGGTTTTTTGGTTTATAGATATGAAAATATATGATGGAAAATAGACCCGGGGGCCATAGGTTTCACTAGAGGCTTCTCTCTTGAAGGCAAATATTACGGTGGGTGAACAAATTACTGTTGAGCAATTCATAGAAAAGCGCAAAGTTATGATGATATCCAAGGCAATGATTATGCATGTAGGCACCACGTCTGTGTCAAGTAGACCGACTCCTGCCTGCATCTACTACTATTACTCCACACATCAACTGCTATCCAGCATGCATCTAGAGTATTAAGTTCATAAAGAACGGAGTAACGCCTAAGTAAGATGACATGATGTAGAGGGATAAACTCAAGCAATATGATTAAAACCCCATCTTTTTATCCTTGGTGGCAACAATAGAATACGTGTCTCACGACCCTTACTTTGTCACTGGGTGAAATCACGCAAGATTGAACCGAAAACTAAGCACCTCTCCCATTGCAAGAAATACAAATCTTGTTGGCCAAACCAAACCGATAATTCAAAGAGAAATACAAAGATATCAAATTATGCATATAATAATTCAGAGGAGATTCAAATAATATTCATAGATAATATGATCATAAATCCACAATTCACTGGATCTCGACAAACACACCTCAAAAGAAGATTACATCGGATAGAACTCCAAGAACATCGAGGAGAACATGGTATTGAAGAACATAGAGAGAGAAGAGGCCATCTAGCTACTAGCTATGTACCCGTAGGTCTGAGGTAAACTACTCACGCTTCATCAGAAGGGCAATAGGGTTGATGTAGATGCCCTTCGTGATCGAATCCCCCTCCGATAGATCGCCGGAAAAGGCCCCAGTATGGGATCTCACGGGAATAGAAGGTTGCAGCGGCGGAAAAGTATTTTCATGGATGCTTCTGAGGGTTTTGGAATATTTGGGAATTTATAGAGCGAAGAATAGGGTTAGAGGAGCTCCGAGGGACCCACAAGGCAGGGGGCGCCCTGCATCCTTGCCGCCGCCTCGGGACTCGTCTGACTTGGTTCTCAAGTCCTACGTGTGTCTTCTGGTCCAAGAAAAATCATCGTAAAGTTATATTCCGTTTGGATTCCATTTGATCTTCCTTTTATGCGAAACTCAAAAACAAGGAAAAATAGAAACTGGCACTGGGCTCTGGGTTAATAAGTTGGTCCCAAAAATAATATAAAATAGCATATTAATGCATATAAAACATCCAAAAACAGATAATATAATATCATGGAACCATAAAAAATTATGGATGCGTTGGAGACATATCAATGTTCACCATTGAGTGACTACCCCATCTCATGTGATGATCGGACATGGGTTAGTTGATTTGGATCATGTATTACTTAGACAACTTGAGGGATGTTGATTTAAGTGGGAGTTCATTAGTAATTTGATTAACTGAACTAATTATCATGAACTTAGTCTTAATTGTCTTTGCAAAATTTGTGTTGTAGATCAATGGCCCGCATTGTAGTCCCCATGAATTTTAATGCATTCCTAGAGAAAACTAAGTTGAAAGACGATGGAAGCAACTATGCGAACTGGGTCCGTAACTTGAGGATTATCCTCATTGCTGCATAGAAGGCTTATGTCCTTGATGCACCGCTAGGTGCAGCACCCCCTCTAGTGTTGTCTGTGGATGTTGTGAACATCTGGCACACACATTTTGATGACTACTTGATAGTTCAGTGCGCCATGCTTTACGGCTTAGAATCAGGGCTCCAAAGATGTTTTGAGCACCACGGAGCATATGAGATGTTCCAGGAGTTGAAATTGGTATTTCAAGCTCATGCCCGGGTTGAGAGGTATGACATCTCCGACAAGTTCTTTAGCTGCAAGGTGGAGGAGAACCGTTCTGTTAGTGAGCATATACTTAGAACGTATGTGTTTCACAACCGCTTGACTCAGTTGGGAGTTAATCTTCCAGATGACACGGTCATTGATAGAGTTCTCCAGTCACTGCCATTAAGCTATAAGGGCTTTGTGATGAACTATAATATGTAAGGGATGGAGAAAACGATTCCTGAGCTCTTCGTGATGCTTAAGGCCGCAGAGGTATAAATCAAGAAGGAGCATCAAGTGTTGATGGTTAGAAAGACCACTAGTTTCAAGAAAGGCAAGGGAACTTCAAGAAGAATAGCAAGACAGTTGCCACCCCCGTGAAGAAACCCAAGACTGTTGGGGAACACAGTATTTCAAAAAATTTACCTACGATCACGCAATATCTATCTAGGAGATGCA
Organism: Triticum dicoccoides; assembly: GCF_002162155.2. NCBI lineage: Eukaryota > Viridiplantae > Streptophyta > Magnoliopsida > Poales > Poaceae > Triticum > Triticum dicoccoides. The sequence goes on along the minus strand of NC_041382.1, from coordinate 409,169,128 downwards.
TAGCAACGAGAGGGGAGAGTGTGTCTACGTACCCTTATAGACCTAAAGCGGAAGCGTTTAGTAACGCTGTTGATGTAGTCAAACGTCTTCGCGATCCAACCGATCCAAGTACTGAACGTATGGCACCTCCGCGATCTGCACACGTTCAGCTCGGTGACGTCCCTTGAACTCTGGATCCAGTTGAGGCCGAGGGAGAGTTTCGTCAGCACGACGGCGTGGTGATGGTGATGATGAAGTTACCGACGCGCGGCTTCGCCTAAGCACTACGACAATATTACCGAGGTGTAAAACTATGGAGGGGGGCACTGCACACGGCTAAAGATCAACTTGTGTGTCTATGGGGTGCCCCCTCCCCCGTATATAAAGGAGGGGAGGATGAGGCCGGCCGGCCCTAGGGGGGGGCGCCGAAGGGGGGAGTCCTACTCCAAGTAGGAATCGGCTCCCCCTTTTCCTAGTCCAAGTAGGAGAAGAAGGAAGGAGAGGGAGAGGGAAAGAGGGGCCGCGCCCCCTCCCCTAGTCCTATTCGGACTCCCCTTGGGGGGGGGGGGCTCCACCTCCTAGCTGCTTCCCTCTCTCTCCCCTAAGGCCCACTAAGGCCCATTACTTCCCCGGGGGGTTCCGATAACCCTTCCGGCACTCGGTTTTATCCGAAACTATCCGGAACACTTCCAGTGTCCGAATAACATGGTCCAATATATCAATATTTATGTCTCGACCATTTCGAGACTCCTCCTTATGTATGTGATCTCATCCGGGACTCCAAACAACCTTCAGTACATCAAATCACATAACTCATAATACAAATCGTCATCGAACGTTAAGCGTGCGGACCCTACGGGTTCGAGAACTATGTAGACATGACCGAGACACATCTCCGGTCAATAACCAATAGCGGAACCTGGATGCTCATATTGGTTCCTACATATTCTATGAAGATCTTTATCGGTCAAACCGCATAACAACATACATTGTTCCCTTTGTCATCGGTATGTTACTTGCCCGAGATTCGATCGTCGGTATCATCATACCTAGTTCAATCTCGTTACCGACAAGTCTCTTTACTCGTTTCGTAATGCAACATCCTGTGACTAACTCATTAGTCACATTGCTTGCAAGGCTCATAGTGATGTGCATTACCGAGAGGGCCGAGAGATACCTCTCCGATACATGGAGTGACAAATCCTAATCTTGATCTATGCCAACTCAACAACACCATCGGAGACACCTGTAGAGAATCTTTATAATCACTAGTTACATTGTGACGTTTGATAGCACACAAGGTGTTCCTCCGGTATTCAGGAGTTGCATAATCTCATAGTTAGAGGAACACGTATAAGTCATGAAGAAAGCAATAGCAATAAAACTGAACGATCAACATGCTAAGCTAACTGATGGGTCTTGTCCATCACATCATTCTCCTAATGATGTGATCCCGTTCATCAAATGACAACGCATGTCTATGGCTAGGAAACTTAACCATCTTTGATTAACGAGCTAGTCAAGTAGAGGCATACTAGGGACACTTTGTTTGTCTATGTATTCACACATGTACTAAGTTTCTGGTTAATACAATTCTAGCATGAATAATAAACATTTATCATGATATAAGGAAATATAAATAACAACTTTATTATTGTCTCTAGGGCATATTTCCTTCAGTCTCCCACTTGCACTAGAGTCAATAATCTAGTTCACATCGTCATGTGATTTCACACCAATAGTTCACATCTTTATGTGATTAGTTCACATCTTCATGCGACTAATACCCAAAGGGTCTACTAGAGTCAATAATCTAGTTCACATTGCTATGTGATTAACACCCAAAGAGTGATCATGTTTTGCTTGCGAGAGAAGTTTAGTCTACGGGTCTGCAACATCCAGATCCGTATGTATTTTTGCAAATTTCTATGTCTACAATACTCTGCACGGAGCTACTCTAGCTAATTTCTCCCACTTTCAATATGTATCTAGATTGAGACTTAGAGTTATCTAGATCGGTGTCAAAATCTTGCATCAAGTTAACTCTTTACGATGAAGTCTTTTATCACCTCCATAACCGAGAAATATTTCCTTAGTCCTCTAAGGATAATTTTGAACGTTGTCCAGTGATCTACTCCTAGATCACTATTGTACTCCCTTGCCAAAATCATGCTAAGGTATACAATAGATCTGGTACACAGCATAGCATAATTTATAGAACCTAGGACTGAGGCATAGGGAATGACTTTTCATTCTCTTTCTATTTTCTGTCGTGGTCGGGTTTTGAGTCTTTACTCAACTTCACACCTTGCAACACAGGCAAGAACTCCTTCTTTGACTGTTCCATTTTGAAATACTTCGAAAACTTGTCAAGGTATGTACTCATTGAAAAAATTTATCAAGCGTCTTGATCTATCTCTATAGATCTTGATGCCTAATATGTAAGCAACTTCACCGAGGTCTTTCATTGAAAATTCTTATTCAAGTATCCTTTTATGCTATCCAGAAATTCAGTATCATTTCCGATAAACAATATGTCATCCACATATAATATCAGAAATGCTACAGAGCTCCCACTCACTTTCTTGTAAATACAGGCTTCTCCAAAAGTCTGTATAAAACTATATGCTTTGATAAACTCATCAAAGCATATATTCCAACTCCGAGATGCTTGCACCAGTCCATAGATGGATCGTTGGATCTTGCACAATTTGTTAGCACCTTTAGGATTGACAAAACCTTCTGGTTGCATCATATACAACTCTTCTTTAATAAATCCATTAAGGAATGTAGTATCCATTTGCCAGATTTCATAAAATGTGACAAGTGCTAACATGATTCGGACAGACTTTTAAGCATCGATACGAGTGAGAAAATCTCATCGTAGTCAACACCTTGAACTTGTCAAAAACCTTTTGCGACAATTCGAGCTTTGTAGATAGTAACACTACTATCAGCGTTCGTCTTCCTCTTGAAGATCCATTTATTCTGAATGGCTCACCGATCATCGGGCAAGTCAATCAAAGTCCATACTTTGTTCTCATACATGGATCCCATCTCAGATTTCATGGCCTTAAGCCATTTCACGGAATCTGGGCTCATCATCGCTTCCTCATAGTTTGTAGGTTCGTCATGGTCTAGTAACATGACTTCCAGAATAGGATTACCATACCACTCTGGTGCGGAATGTACTCTAGTTGACCTACGAGGTGTGGTAGTAACTTGATCTGAAGTTTCATGATCATTGAGGGAGTCCTGGATTACGGGGTCCTCGGGCGTCCGGCCTATGTGACATGGGCCGGACTATTGGGCCGTGAAGATACAAGATAGAAGTCTTCCTCCCGTGTCTAGATGGGACTCTCCTTTGCGTGGAAGGCAAGCTAGGCGTCCGGATGTATTATTTCCTTTCTCTGTAACCGACTTTGTATAATCCTAGGCCCCTCCGGTGTCTATATAAATCTGAGGGTTTAGTCCGTAGAGAACAATCACAATCATACATGCTAGACTTCTAGGGTTTAGCCACATCGATCTCGTGGTAGATAAACTCTTGTAATCCTCATACTCATCAAGATCAATCAATTAGGACGTAGGGTATTACCTCCTTCAAGAGGGCCCGAACCTGGGTAAACATCGTGTCCCCTCTCTCCTGTTACCATCAACCTTAGACACACAGTTCAGGACCCCCTACCCGAGATCCGCTGGTTTTGACACCGACATTGGTGCTTTCTTTGAGAGTTCCATTATGACGTCGAAGTTAGGGTTGATGGCTCTCCTTGTCATCAAATACAATATCACCTCCGGAGGAGCTCTGGCCAAAGGCCAAACCCTCCGGTTGGGCGGCTTTACCATGACCGCCCGTTCGACCGTTAAGCCGACGATGAATTCTTGGGTCATCGAGAATCACCTCCTTGTTGACTCCGAATACTCCAGACGGATGGATCCGGTGGAGTGGTTGATACGTCCATTTTGCATCATGCTTTTATATCGATATTTATTGCATTATGGGATGTTATTACACATTATGTCACAATACTTATGCCTTTTCTCTCTTATTTTACAAGGTTTACATGAAGAGGGGGAATGCCGGCAGCTCGAATTCTGGGTTGGAAAAGGAGCAAATATTAGAGACCTATTCTGCACATCTCCAAAAGTCCTGAAACTCCGTGGGAATTATTTTCAGAATATATAAAAAATATTGGGTGAAAGAAGTACCAGAGGGGGGCCACCCACCGTCCACGAAGGTGGGGGGCGCACTGCCCTGCCTCGTGGCCCCCTGGTGGCCCTTTGATGCCATCTTTGGCTATATGGAGTCTTTCGTCAAGGAAAAAAATAATAAGCAAGCTCATGGGACGAAACTCCGCCGCCACGAGGCGGAACCTTGGCGGAACCAATCTAGGGCTCCGGCGGAGCTGTTCTGCTGGGGAAACCTCCCTCCGGGAGGGGGAAATCATCACCATCGTCATCACCAACGATCCTCTCATCGGGAGGGGGTCAATCTCCATCAACATCTTCACCAGCACCATCTCATATCAAACCCTAGTTCATCTCTTGTATCCAATCTTTGTATCCAAACCTCAGATTGGTACCTATGGGTTGCTAGTAGTGTTGATTACTCCTTGTAGTTGATGCTAGTTGGTTTACTTGGTGGAAGATCATATGTTTAGATCCATTATAAATATAATACCCCTCTGATTATGAACATGAATATGCTTTGTGAGTAGTTACGTTTGTTCCTGAGGACATGGGAGAAGTCTTGCTATAAGTAGTCATGTGAATTTGGTGTTCGTTCAATATTTTGATGAGATGTATGTTGTTTTTCCTCTAGTGGTGTCATGTGAATGTCGACTACATGACACTTCACCATTGTTTGGGCCTAGAGGAAGGCATTGGGAAGTAATAAGTAGATGATGGGTTTCTAGAGTGACAGAAGCTTAAACCCTAGTTTGTGAGTTGCTTCGTAAGGGGCTGATTTGGATCCATATGTTTCATGCTATGGTTAGGTTTACCTTAATACTTTTGTTGTAGTTGTGGATGCTTGCAATAGGGGTTAATCATAAGTGGGATGATTTTCCAAGTAAGGGAAGTACCCAAGCACTGCTCCACCCACATATCAAATTATCAAAGTACTGAACACGAATCGTATGAACGTGATGAAAACTAGCTTGGCGATAATTCCCATGTGTCCTCGGGAGCGTTTTCCTTTATATAAGAGTTTGTCCAGGCTTGTCCTTTGCAACAAAAAGGATTGGGCCATCTTTCTGCACCTTATTTATGTTTATTACTTGTTACCCGTTACCAATTAATTATCACAAAACTATCGGTTACCGATAATTTCAGTGCTTGCAGAGAATACCTTGCTGAAAACCGGTTATCATTTCCTTCTCCTCGTTGGCTTCGACACTCTTACTTATTGAAAAGGCTACGATAGATCCCCTACACTTGTGGGTCATCAAGACTCTTTTCTGGCGCTGTTGCCGAGGAGTGAAGCGCCTTTGGTAGGTGGAATTTGGTAAGGAAAAAATTATATAGTGTGCTGAAATTTACTGTCACTTGTTACTATGGAACATAATCCTTTGAGGGGCTTGTTCGGGGTATCTTCACCCCGACCAGTAGAGCAAAGAGTTGCTCCTCAACCTAATGAACATACTGAAAATGTTTATGTTGAAATTCGGGTATGATAGAGAAACTGCTAGCTAATCCTTTCACAGGTGACGGAACATTACATCCCGATTTGCACCTAATCTATGTGGATGAAGTTTGTGGATTATTTAAGCTTGCAGGTATGCCCGAGGATGTTATCAAGAAGAATGTCTTCCCTTTATCTTTAAAGAGAGATGCATTGACATGGTTTAGGCTATGTGATGATATTGGATCACGGAACTACCAACGATTGAAATCAGAATTTCATCAGAAATTTTATCCTATGCATCTTGTTCATCGTGATTGTAATTATATATATAATTTTTGGCCTCGCAAATGAGAAAGCATCGCTCAAGCTTGGGGGAGGCTTAAGTCAATGTTATATTCATGCCCCAATCATGAGCTCTCAAAAGAAATGATTATTCAAAAAATGTATGCTCGGCTTTCTCTCAATAATCGCTCCGTGCTCGATACTTCTTGTACTGGATATTTTATGATGAAGACTATTGAATTCAAATGGGATTTATTGGAAATAATTAAATGCAACTCTGAAGATTGGGACCTCGACGAAGGTAAGGAGTCAGGTATAACACCTAAGTTTGATTGTGTTAAATCTTTTATGGATACCGATGCTTTCCGTGAATTTAGCACTAAATATGGACTTGACTCTGAGATAATAGCTTCTTTCTATGAATCCTTCGCTACTCATGTTGATCTCCCTAAGGAGAAGTGGTTTAAATATAATCCTCCCATTGAAGTAAAAGGAGCTGCGCCTATTAAAGTTGAAGAAAATACTATCACTTATAATGATCTTGTTGTTCCTACTGCTTATATTGAGAAAATACCTTTTCCTGTTAGAATAAAGGATCATGCTAAAGCTTCAACTGTGGTTAACAAAAGTAATATTAAGACACCTAAACCCCCTGAGCAAATTAAAGTTGAACCTAGTGTTGCTATGGTTAAAGATCTCTTGGCCGATAATATTGATGGGCATGTTATTTACTTCTGCAATGAATCTGCTAGAATTGCTAGACCTGATACTAAAAATAAACATAGACCTGTTGTAGGCATGCCTGTTATTTCTGTTAAAATAGGAGATCATTGCTATCATGGCTTATGTGATATGGGTGCTAGTGCAAGTGCAATACCTCATTCCTTATACAAAGAAATTATGCATGATATTGCACCTGCTGAGATAGAGGAAATTGATGTTACAATTAAGCTTGCCAATAGAGATACTATTTCACCAGTTGGGATTGTTAGAGATGTTGAAGTCTTGTGTGGGAAAGTTAAATACCCTGCTGATTTTCTTGTTCTCAGTTCCCCACAAGATGACTTTTGTCCCATTATATTTGGTAGACCCTTCTTGAATACTGTTAATGCTAAGATAGACTGCAATAAGGATATTGTTTCTCTTGGTTTAGGGGATATGTCTCATGAGTTTAATTTTGCTAAATTTCGTAGACAACCTCATGATAAAGAATTGCCTAGTAAAGGTGAAATTATTGGTCTTTCTTCTATCGCCGTGCCTCCTACTGATCCTTTAGAACAATATTTGCTAGACCATGAAAATGATATGTTTATGAATGAAAGAAGGGAAATAGAGGAAGTATTCTTTAAACAAGGACCTATTTTGAAACACAACTTGCCTGTTGAAATCCTAGGGGATCATCCTCCACCTAAGGGTGATCCTGTGTTTGAGCGTAAACCTTTAACAGATACTCTTAAATATTCTTATCTTGATGAGAAAGAGATATATCCTGTTATTATTAGTGCTAACCTTTCAGAGCATGAAGAAAACAAATTATTGAAAACTCTGAAGAAGCACCGTGCTGCTATTGGATATACTCTTGATGATCTTAAGGGCATTAGTCCCACTCTATGCCAGCACAAAATAAAACTGGAGAAATATGCTAAACCGGTTGTTGATCACCAACGACGGTTAAATCCTAAGATGAAAGAAGTGGTAAGAAAAGAAATACTAAAGCTTCTAGAGGCAAGTATAATTTATCCCGTTGCTAATAGTTAGTGGGTAAGTCATGTCCATTGTGTCCCTAAGAAGGGAGGTGTTACTGTTGTTCCTAATGATAAAGATGAATTGATCCCACAAAGAATTGTTACAGGTTATATAATGGCAATTGATTTCCGCAAATTAAATAAAGCTACTAAAAAGGATCATTACCCTTTACCTTTTATTGATCAAATGCTAGAAAGATTATCCAAACATACACATTTTTGCTTTCTAGATGGTTATTCCGGTTTCTCTCAAATACTTGTGTCAAAATAGGATCAAGAAAAGAAAACTTTTACTTGCCCTTTCGGTACCTTTGCTTATAGACGTATGCCTTTTGGTTTATGCAATGCACCTGCTACCTTTCAAAGATGTATGACTGCTATATTCTCTGACTTTTGTGAAAAGATTTTTGAGGTTTTCATGGATGATTTCTCCGTTTATGGAACTTCTTTTGATGATTGCTTAAGCAACCTTGATCGAGTTTTGCAGAGATGTGAAGAAAATAATCCTGTCTTGAATTGGGGGAAGTGCCACTTTATGGTTAATGAAGGTATTGTCTTGGGGCATAAAATTTCTGAAAGAGGTATTGAAGTTGATAAAGCTAAAGTTTATGCTATTGAAAAGATGTCGTGTCCTAAGGACATTAAAGGTATAAGAAGCTTCCTTGGTCATGCCGATTTTTATAGGAGGTTCATTAAGGACTTCCTAAAATTTCTCGGCCTCTGACTAATCTCTTACAAAAAGATGTTCCTTTTGTCTTTGATGATGACTGTGTAGAAGCATTTTAAATACTTAAGAAAGCTTTGGTTTCTGCACCTATTGTTCAACCTCCTGATTAATATTTACCATTTGAAATTATGTGTGATGCTAGTGATTATGTTGTAGAGGTTGTTCTAGGACAAAGAGTTGATAAGAAACTAAATGTTATTCAATATGCCAGTAAGACTCTAGACAATGCTCAAAGAAACTATGCTACTACTGAAAAGGAATTTTTAGCAGTTGTATTTGCTTGTGATAAGTTCAGACCTTACATTGTTGATTCTAAAGTAATTGTTCACACTGATCATGCTGCTATTAAATATCTTACGGAAAAGAAAGATGCTAAGCCTAGACTTATTAGATGGGTTCTCTTGCTACAAGAATTTGATTTGCATATTATTGATAGAAAGGGAGCCGAGAACCCCGTTGCAGACAACTTGTCTAGGTTAGAGAATGTTCTTGATGACCCACTACCTATTGATGATAGCTTTCCTGATGAATGATTAGCTATGATAAATGTTTCTCGTACTGCTCCATGGTATGCTGATTATGCTAATTATATTGTTGCTAAGTTTATACCACCTAGTTTCACATACCAGCAAAAGAAAAAGTTCTTCTATGATTTAATACATTACTTTTGGGATGACCCACACCTCTATAAATAAGGAGTAGACGGTGGTATTAGACGTTGTGCACCTGAGCATGAACCAGAACAGATCCTATGCAAGTGTCACTCCGAGGCTTATGGAGGACACCATGCTGGAGACAACACTGCACATAAGGTATTGCAATCTGGTTTTTATTGGCCTACTCACTTCAAGGATGCCCGTAAGTTTGTCTTGTCTTGTGATGAATGTCAAAGAATTGGTAATATTAGTAGACGTCAAGAAATGCCTATGAATTATTCAGTTGTTATTGAACCATTTGATGTTTGGGGTTTTGATTATATGGGACCGTTTCCTTCCTCTAATGGGTATACACATCTTTTAGTTGCTGTTGATTATGTTACTAAGTGGGTAGAACCTATCCCAACTAGTAGTGCTGATCATAACACCTCTATTAAGATGCTTAAAGAAGTTATTTTTCCGAGGTTTGGAGTCCCTAGATATCTAATGACTGATGGTGGTTCACATTTTATTCATGGTGCTTTTCGCAAGATGCTTGCTAAGTATGATGTTAATCATAGAATTGTACCTCCATATCATCCACAGTCTAGTGGTCAAGTAGAACTTAGCAATAGAGAGCTTAGATTAATTTTGCAAAAGACTGTCAATAGATCTAGAAAGAATTGGTCCAAGAAACTTGATGATGTATTATGGGCTTATAGAACTGCATACAAGAATCCTATGGGTATGTCTCCGTATAAAATGGTTTATGGTAAAGCATGTCACTTACCTCTTGAACTAGAACATAAGGCATATTGGGCCATTAAAGAGCTCAACTATGACTTCAAACTTGCCGGTGAGAAGAGGCTTTTTGACATTAGCTCACTTGATGAATGGAGAACCCAGGCTTATGAGAATGCCAAACTGTTTAAAGAAAAAGTTAAAAGATGGCATGATAAAAGGATACAAAAACGTGAGTTTAATGTAGGTGATTATGTATCGCTATACAACTCTCGTTTAAGATTTTTTGTAGGCAAACTCCTCTCTAAATGGGAAGGTCCTTACATCATCGAGGAGGTCTATCGTTCCGGTGCCATAAAACTCAACAACTTCGAACGCACAAATCCAAGGGTGGTGAACGGTCAGAGAATCAAACATTATATCTCAGGTAATACCATAAATGTTGAAACTAATGTTATTGAAACTGTAACCCCGGAGGAATACATAAGGGACACTTTCCAGAATGTCTCAGAATCCGAAAAGGAATAGGTACGTGGTACGGTAAGTAAACCGACTCCAAAACAGTTCTAATGGCAATGTTTCTTCGTTTTGGAATATTTAAGAAAATAGGAAAATAAGAAGTAGTATGGAAAGGACAAGAGGCTTCCACGAGGGTGGAGGGCGTTCCCCTTGCCTCGTGGGCACCTCATGTGCCCTCCGGACTCCATTTTCTTGCACGATACTTCTTTTGGTTGGCAAAAATTCATTATATAATCTCCCGAAGGTTTTGACCACTGTATCATGCAAATATCTTCTGTCTTTGTTTCGAGCTGTTTTTCTGACAGATCTAGATCGCCATGGCTTCTTCAAGTGCCCCCAAGGACAAGTTCTTCGAGAAGGTCATCAACCCCTACCTCGTGGAGGTGCTGCAACACCCTCAAACCATTGAGATGCGTGAGGGGTTGCTGCACATCCGCGATGTTGAGGGACCTAGGAGGACCGGAAGCATGGAGACAAGGCTCGAGGCAATGGAGCAACAAGTTTTCAAGTGCCAGGAGATGGTGGAATGTGGACTCGACTCCAATCATGTAATGATCACGGAGTTCACCAATACCCACAAGCTGGATGACAAGGACATTGGGGAGGCCATCTTCAAGCTTCACGAGAAAATCGAGCGCCTCCAAGCCCAGATCTATGACCTGCAAACCAAAACTATGAGTATGAATATAGATTCAAGAGGATGAGTTTGGCTGCAGATTTGAGGATCCCGGAGACTCGATCATCCTTCTATGATGGTGAGCCTATGCCTTGGAAGATGGACGATAAGCCTACATCATCAACAACTCCATCATCACCACCTCTGAGGAAGGAAACATAAACACATGGGTGTGGGCACTCCCCTTGGCAACTGCCAAGCTTGGGGGAGTGCCCCGGTATTGTATCACCATCACACTTTTATCTTTACCGTTTTTCTTAGTTCGATGCTTTTGGTAATATCTTGATCTAGTAGAATAAAGTTTTAGTATGATCTAGTTGTGAGTTTTGCTTTATGATCCTTCTATGTAATCAAGTCCGTGAGCCATATATAATAAAGATTAGTGTTGAGTCAAGGGCTTGATTATTTTGCTATGATCTCGAGGGAATAAAATAAAAGAGAAGAGATAAAGAGATCATATGGATCTTATGGAGAGTAATGACTTGACATATAAAGAGTATGATGAATAAAAGTTGTTGAGAGTTGACAAACATAGTTTTGGTCATCGTTGCAATTAACAGGAAGTAATAAAGAAAGATAGGTTTTCACATATAAATATACTATCTTGGACATCTTTTATGATTGTGAGCACTCATTAAAATATGACATGCTAAAGAGTTGACATTGGACAAGGAAGACAACGTAATGGGTTATGTTTTCCTACATCTAAGATAAATTATTTTGTCATGGATCATCCAACATGTTGAGGTTGCCTTTGCCTCTCATGCTAGCCAATTTCTTTGCACCAAGTAGAGATACTACTTGTGCTTCCAAATATCCTTAAACCTAGTTTTGCCATGAGAGTCCACCACATCTACCTATGGATTGAGTAAGATCCTTCAAGTAAGTTGTCATCGTTGCAAGCAATAAAAATTGCTCTCTAAATATGTATGACTTATTAGTGTGGAGAAAATAAGCTTTATACGATCTTGTGATATGAAAGAAATAAAAGCGATGGACTGCATAATAAAGGTCCAAATCACAAGTGGCAATATAAAGTGACATTCTTTCGCATTAAGATTTTGTGCATCCAACCATAAAAGCACATGACAACCTCTGATTCCCTCTGCGAAGGGCCTATCTATTGTTCTTGTCTTATACTTCATGCAAGAGTCATGGTGATCTTCACCTTTCCTTTTTATATTTTATCCTTTGGCAAGCACAATGTGTTGGAAAGATCCTGATATATATATAGCTAATTGGATGCGAGTTTTCATGAACTATTATTGTTAACTTTATCCTTGAGGTAAAAGGTTGGGATGCAAAACTATAAGCCCCTATCTTTCTCTATGTCCGATTAAAACTTCATAACCATAAATATCGTGCGAGTGTTAGCAATTGTGAAAGACTAAATGATGGTTGAGTATGTGGACTTGCTGAAAAGCTCTTATATTGACTCTTTCTGATGTTACGATAAATTGCAATTGCTTCAATGACTGAGATTATAAGTTTGTTAGTTTTCAATGAAGTTTATGATTCTTACTTGAAACTGTGAATGAATTGTTACTTTAGCATAAGGGGTCATATGACAATATATATGTATGTATGTATGTATGTATGTATGTATGTATGTATGTATGTATGTATATAGACACACACACATATGTTGTTGTTCTAAGAATGATCATGATGCCCTCATGTCCGTATTTTATTTTATCCACACCTCTATCTTTAAACATGTGGACATATTTTTCGATTTTGGCTTTCGCTTGAGGACAAGCGAGGTCTAAGCTTGGGGGAGTTGATATGTCCATTTTGCATCATGCTTTTATATTGATATTTATTGCATTATGGGATGTTATTACACATTATGTCACAATAGTTATGCCTTTTCTCGCTTATTTTACAAGGTTTACATGGAGAGGGGGAATGCCGACAGCCGGAATTCTAGGCTGGAAAAGGAGCAAATATTAGAGACCTATTCTTCACATCTCCAAAAGTCCTGAAACTCCACGAGAATTATTTTCAGAACATATAAAAAAATATTGGGCGAAAGAAGTACCAGAGGGGGGCCACCCATCGTCCACGAGGGTGGGGGCGCGCCCTACCCCCTGGGCGTGCCCCCTGCCTCGTTGGCCCCCTGGTGGCCCTCTGATGCCCATCTTTGTCTATATGGAGTCTTTCGTCGAGGAAAAAATAATAAGCAATCTCATGAGACGAAACTCCGCCGCCATGAGGCGGAACCTTAGCGGAACCAATCTAGGGCTCCGGCGAAGCTGTTCTGCCAGGGAAACTTCCCTCCGGGAGGGGGAAATCATCACCATCGTCATCACCAACGATCCTCTCATCGGGAGGGGGTCAATCTCCATCAGCATATTCACCAGCACCATCTCATCTCAAACCCTAGTTCATCTCTTGTATCCAATCTTTGTATCCAAACCTCAGATTGGTACCTGTGGGTTGCTAGTAGTGTTGATTACTCCTTGTAGTTGATGCTAGTTGGTTTACTTGGTGGAAGATAATATGTTCAGATCCATTATGCATATTAATACCCCTCTGATTATGAACATGAATATGCTTTGTGAGTAGTTATGTTTGTTCCTGAGGACATGAGAGAAGTCTTGCTATAAGTAGTCATGTGAATTTGGTATTCGTTCGATATTTTGAGGAGATGTATGTTGTCTTTCTTCTAGTGGTGTCATGTGAACATCGACTACATGACACTTCACTATTGTTTGGGCCTAGAGGAAGGCATTGGGAAGTAATAAGTAGATGATGGGTTGCTAGAGTGACAGAAGCTTAAACCCTAGTTTATGAGTTGCTTCGTAAGGGGCTGATTTGGATCCATATGTTTCATGCTATGGTTAGGTTTACCTTAATACTTCTGTTGTAGTTGCAGATGCTTGCAATAGGGGTTAATCATAAGTGGGATGCTTGTCCAAGTAAGGGAAGTACCCAAGCACCGGTCCACCCACATATCAAATTATCAAAGTACCGAACGCGAATCATATGAAATTGATGAAAACTAGCTTGACGATAATTCCCATGTGTCCTCGGGAGCGCTTTCCTTTATATAAGAGTTTGTCCAGGCTTGTCCTTTGCTACAAAAAGGATTGGGCTATCTTGCTGCACATTATTTACTTTTATTACTTGTTACCCGTTACCAATTACCTTATCACAAAACTATCTGTTACCGATAATTTCAGTGCTTGCAGAGAATACCTTGCTGAAAACCGCTTATCATTTCCTTCTACTCCTCGTTGGGTTCGACACTCTTACTTATAGAAAAGGCTACGATAGATCCCCTACACTTGTGGGTCATCAGTGGTCGTCTTTAAACGAACTCTTGGATCGCATCGCCGCCATGGGGGTCGCCACTGACTATGATCAGATTCTGCTTAAACCCGACCAGAGAGAAATCAAATCTCCGTCGATCACCCATCAGATAACGGCCATAGAAGAGCAAAACAACAAGTCTTCCCCTATGCTGAAGACGAACTGTGTTCGGATTTGTGAACTCGAAGAGCCGGATACCCCTCTATGGAACGACACTCCCAGTCCCCGAACTTGGATTCGGGTGTTGGGCCCAGAAAATCATTCGACATCCCGGAACCCGAACTAATGAGCCCGAAAGTTTTTCAAGCTCCGGACTCCAAATCGGGTCAGGGTTCGGATTTAAAACCACCCACCCACCACAAGCAATATTCACCAAGAAATTCCGGACCACCGGATATATGCGACCTCATTTACGTACGACAACAGCCTCAGGAAACAGTCCACCACTTTTGGGCCAGATTCCTCCTTGTCAAAGACAAGATTAAGGACTGCCGCGACGGGGATGCGTTTTCAGTATTCTGCAATAATTGCACGGATGAAGGAATCCTCAATGCCATCAACCGCCGTCCTGTATTACACTTCACTGACTTGGCAACCGTGGTGCAGAAGTACTGCGCAATGGAAAGCTCTTGGAAAACCCAAACAGCTTGCTAGGAGCCACCGGTCTCCACCCAACCCCTCGGGAGAGCAAAACGGATGCACCCTCGCGGGGAACCCGAATCCATAGTAAAGAAAACTAAACCCACTACGGGACGCAGAACCATTCTGGAGGGATGGCTTGATAGGCTGTGCAAAATACACACGACATTGGATACCGTACCAACCCACAACCTTAGATCATGTTGGATACTCTGGCAAGTGGCCAAGAGCGTCGTGGATATCCTCACAAAAAAATACCGCGGAGCAACTTCCCCCAAAAGATGACGACCTCAGAGTATTGACAGTCTTTGAGACTTTTGCTTCAAACAATCGGCACAAGAGGGCACTCCACGACCTCGCCGAAGTATACCAAGTCGCAACAATAAAATCCTGGAACAACACGGCCATAACTTTCAACGCCAGTGAGGAACCAACAATCCGGTCAGTCCGGGCACCAGCCGCCTTGGTCCTCAACCCAATTGTGGATGGCTTTCGGCTCACTAAAGTGCTCATGGATGGCGGCAGCGGAGTAAACCTCATCTACGAGGACACACTGAATAAAATGGAAATAGATAGGAGCCGCATCGAGCATAGTAATACAACCTTCCGAGGGATCATTCCCAGCCGGCAGGCACGATGCGCGGGGAAAATTACACTCGACGTGGTATTCGGTATGCCGGAGAACTATCGATCCAAAGAGATAACCTTCCAAGTGGCCCCTTTCAATAGTGGATATCACGCCCTCTTGGGGTGAGACGCATTCACATGCTTTCAAGCTATACCTCATCACGGGTATATGAAGCTCAAGATGCCCGGGCCCAATGGTATTATCACTCTTGTTATTGATCCGGACATAGCCCTCCGCGCCAAAAACAAAACAACATCCCTGGCCCTCGAGGCACTGTCTGAGGCCCTCATGGCCGAAGAGTTAACCGCACTACGCTCTACGGTGGATAGGGACGACGTAATCCTTGACAAGTGTCCAAAATCCACCTCCTTCAAACCAGTAGATGAAATAGTCAAATTTCAAGTCCACCTGACAGACCCCAAGAAGACAACTTCCATCGGGGCACAGCTGGACCCAACGGTTGACGCTGCACTATGAACGTTCCTGCGCGAGAACTGGGACATATTCACTTGGCACCCTTCTGATATGCCAGGAATCCCACGCAGGCTGGCTGAACACAGCCTCAATATATTGAAGGGATATAAGCCGGTCAAGAAAACATTGCGGCACTTTTCTGAACCTAAACGACAAGCTATGGGGGAGGAGCTAGCCAAGTTAATCGAGGCTGGATTCATCAGAGAAATAAAACACCGGGACTAGCTAGTAAACCTAGTGATGGTGCCAAAGAAGGACAAATCCCAGCGCATGTGCGTCGATTTGAAAGATATCAATAAGGCTTGCCCTAAGGATCCCTTCCCCCTCCCCCGCATCGATCAGATTACTGATGCTACTGCAGGACACGACTCACTGTGTTTCCTCGACACATACTCTGGATACCATCAAATCAAAATGAAGGAGTCCGACCAAGCCGCAATGGCATTCATCACCCCATACGGGCCTTTTTTGCTTCAACACTATGCCCTTTGGGCTTAAAAACGTCGGCGCCACCTACCAATGCATGATTCAAACATGCCTGGAGAAACAAATCGGCAAGACAGTTGAAGCATATGTGGATGACGTCGTCATCAAGACTAAGAACGTCGAGTCGTTAATAGACGACTTGTGTCTCACATTCGACAACCTCCGGACATATGACATCAAGCTCAATCCGGAAAAGTGTGTTTCGGCGTTCCCACCGGAAAGCTGCTGGGCTTCAACGTTTCCAATAGAGGAATTAAGGAAAATCCAGCCAAAATCCTAGCTTTGTCACAATTGGCTACACCAACAGACCTTAAACAGGTCCAAAAACTAGCCAGATGCGTGGCAGCTTTAAGTCGCTTTATCTCCAGACTAGGAGAAAAAGCATTGCCACTTTATCGCCTTCTCCGACGTACCGACGACTTCGAGTGGACGGAAGTGGCAATAGCCGGACTACAGGAAATAAAGGCTCTTTTAGCAAGCAACCTAATCCTGGCCATGCCAACGTCGGCGAACTGTTGTTATTATACATCTCTGCAACACACCAGGTGGTGAGCGTAGTGCTCGTCGTTGAGCGAAAGGAGGACGGACATAAGTTCCCACTTCAGAAACCGGTATACTATCTATCCACCGTCCTCACACCATGCAAATCCCGGTACCCTCATTACCAAAAGATAGCGTACGCGGTCTTCATGGCATCTCAGAAGCTACGACACTACTTCCAAGAGTGTTCGATCACGGTGGCTTCCGAAGTACCACTCAATGATATAATAAATAACCGCGACACTACGGGTCGGATTGCCAAGTGGGCTATTGAGCTCCTACCATTTGACATAACATACAAACCACGCCGAGCGATTAAATCCCAAGTATTGCCTGACTTCGTCGCCGAATGGACAGATGCCGAACTCCCTAAAGAGTACGGTACATATTCCAACTGGGTCTTGCACTTCGATGGATCTAAAATGTTGGCTGGCTTAGGAGCGGGTGTCATCTTAACGTCCCCCACTGGAGACACAGTTCAGTATGTACTCCAAATATTATACACAGACTCCAACAACGCAACCGAATACAAGGCCCTATTGCATGGTCTTCGGATGGCTGCCTCCATGGGCATACAACGCCTGGAGGTGCGCGGGGATTCAAATCTCACGATATCCCAAATAAACGGAGACTTCGATGCCAAAGATCCAAAGATGGCGGCCTATCATAACGCCGTACTCAAAATATCAGCTCGGTTCGAGGGACTCGAGTTTCATCATGTGGCTCGAGAAAGTAATCAAGCGGCGGATGTCCTTGCCCGCATGGGCGCCAAGCATGACCCCGTCTCGCCTAACATCTTTCTGGAAAGGCTCTCCAAGCCATCCGTGGTGTGGCAGGACGAGAGCGGCAATGCCAGTCCAGATCCGATCATACCCCCCAGATTCCGAACATAATACCGATATCACCGGGGGCTCAGCCACCGAGACAACACCATCGGCCCATCTAATAATGGCAGTGATTGCCCTGTGGACTGAACCCTTCTTGGCCTACCTTAAATGGCGAGAGCTCCCCGAGAATCTGAATGAGGCTCGCTGCATTGTTCGGTGATCGAAAGCCTATAAGGTCCATGAAGGAGAGCTCTACAATAAAAGTGCTACCGGAGTCCTCCAAAGATGTATCTTCGAAGAAGAGGGATGGTAGCTCCTGGCCGAAATCCATGCTGGTCTAGGCGGTCACCACGCCATGGCTCGGGCCCTTGTAAGTAAAGCCTTCTGTACAGGTTTCTTTTGGCCGACGACCTGAGCAGATGCACAGGACCTTGTCCAACGCTGTGTCGGATGCTAGCTTTTCGCCAATCAAAGCCATATGCCGCCTACCTCTCTACAAACAATCCCCATTACTTGGCCTTTCGTGGTCTGGGGGCTTGATATGGTCGGACCCCTTAAAGGAGGAAGCCACAAGAAAAAATATCTACTGGTCATGGTAGATAAGTTCACCAAGTGGATAGAGGCCAAGCCAGTTAAAATGGCCGAAGCCGGACCAGTGATAGACTTTATATATGGTGTGGTGCACCGTTATGGTGTCCCACACAACATCATCACCGACAACGGCTCCAATTTTACAGCCGATGAAGTGAAAACCTGGTGTGCTAACCTGGGCATTAAGCTCGATTACGCCTCCGTCTATCACCCACAAACAAACGGTCAGGGCGAACGAGCTAATGGTCTTTATCATGAGCGGCATCAAGCCTAGAATAGTGCAGTCTTTGAAGGAATCAGACAAGCACTGGGTTGAGGAGCTCGACTCCGTACTCTGGGGGCTGCGGACCACGCCCAATTGCACTACTGGATACACACCATTCTTCATGGTGTACGACGCAGATGACGTTTTGCCCTGCAACATCATTCATGACTCACCTCGAGTGCGCATGTACGAAGAAAGAGAGGCCGAGCTCGATCGGCAGGACAGTCTAGATGCCCTGGAGGAGGAGTGTGACGTTGCAAAGGCCCGTTCTGCATCCTATGAACAACAGGCTCGCAGATACCAAAGTAGAGAAGTGCGGGCCAAGACCTATAATGTTGGTGAGCTCGTTCTACGCTTGCTAGAAAAGAAAAAGGACAAACTCAAGCCCAAGTGGGAGGGTCCCTTCATCATAGACGGGGTTCTCACTGGAGGAGTGTACTGCCTGCATGATGCATCTGACAATCGCCTAGAGCAGAACCCGTGGAATGCCACAAGACTCCGAAGATTCTACGCCTAGAGCCGCACTCTTTGTTCGTCTTCTTCTCCCTTTGTTTTCATTTTTACCCTCTTTAATTTTTCTCTAGCTCTTTAGTTCCTGTGCGGCCAGACCGCACACCTACGATGTACACATCCTTAAATGTATACACTCATAATACCTGGGGGCTTATTTTACATAAGATTATTATTATTTTTCGAGCATCAAGCTCAACACATATGTGTCCTATTCCGCATATGTACCTTTTTTTGCCATTATATGCATCGTTATGACTTAAATTTTTGCCAAGCTGGGTTGCCTGGCTCCTGTGCTTATGCCCTATGTTCCCGTTTGTTCGGCTAGGGCATAAAGGGAGCACCTCTGCGATTGTTATAGCCGGGTCATCCAGACTTGTACCTCTGACTGGGTGAAGCCGAAAGCTAGCGTTCTTAAGGGAATATTCGGTCGACGAACTAAAGACGTTTTACCTTCATCACACCATGAACCCCCAGATGTTACATATACTGAGATTTTTCAATCACAGTTCGGACATGCATATTAATGCATATCCTCCCAGTGAAAGGAACCCTTAACGGAACTATTCTCCTTGGAAGATGTTTCTTACAATCAACATGTAATATAACATAGCTAGCCGGATACAACTTGTCTATTCAAGCAACTATGACCCCTACGCCTGGTTTCCACGCATATCCCGGTCTATATTATCGAGCGGGTATTCGGAAACACTCCACACCTTCGGGTCCGGAGGTCAAAGCGGAAAGGTCTGCCATGATAATCATTTTATAATCCGTCTAGGGACAAATTTGTCAAATGAAGTACATAGTCACTTGGACTCAAAAACTTCTTCCTCTATGCCGTCTAACAGACTGTCTAGCTTACAATCCTGTTGGGAAAACTTGGCGGCTATCTTTACCTGGTCATACCAGACTAACGGGAATTTCTTTTCCATCGGACCCCTGAGGTCCGACCCGGGCCATATGATTTGTATCAAGCTTGGTGTACTGTGTTTTTACCATGGACCAAGCCTCTCGCGCACCTTCTCGGCAGGCCGAAATCTTCCATAATCAAAAGCGCCACCGAGCCCCTTGGAATAGCTTCACAAGCTCCTCCATACTTCCTAGAGGGGAGGCGAATGGCCACAAAGCCTTAGCAATTCTCTGCTTTGCTTGCCGAGCTCGCTCGTGCACTTGGGAGAGCTCTTGGAGCAGATCGCCTTGAGATCTAGACATCTCCTCTCCGGGACGGCCAGTCAGCGTACCTGCAGACATAAATCTGTCAGCTTATTTTTCTGCCGAATTTCACGAAGATAAGTTTGAAAGCATGCTGAATATGCCGCCTCATAGCCTCTTATTCTCCTTTACGACGTCAGCCAGCTGGGCTCGTACATCTTTTAGCTCTTCGCCCATCAGGATGTTGGAATCCTGCAGCTTGTTCTTGTTGTCCCTGACCCGCATCAGCACACATTCGCCTGCTGCCTGTTGCCTTTTGGCCTCCTGTTCACCCGCCTGGGCGACTTTCAGTTTCTCTTTCAGTTGATCTACTGATCCTGTCAGCAGAGACACAACAGTATTAATATTACTGGTATATGATTATACTTTTTCTGGATGGAGGGAAACATTACCAGGCAGTGCCTCCTTGGATTTCTCCAATTGGGCGGTAGCCGTAGCTAGCCGAGTCCGACACTCTTCCAGCTCTTGAGATAGCAGATTGTTCTTATATGTAAGTGCCTGATTATACAATGATCCTTAAATCAGTTGTATCAACTACTTCAAGTCTCGGGGGCTACTCGTATATGATTACAAAGGTTGTACGGATGCGTACTTACCCGCATATCTTTCAAATGCTGGTCCGTGGCTCTGGTAAGCCCGTCCCGGGCAGTTCGAATGTATGCATCAGCCGAGCTGAAGGCATTAAATGCCTCTTTAGTAAAACCAAGGTCGTGAAGACCGGCCCTCCGGCGCCGATGATTCATGGCCTTCTCCAATTCAGAGTTCATGACGGACATATCACCTGAATCCTCTACAGAAGGACAATCCGGCGTCACTCCCATGTCAGCCCCCGTCCTTAGGGCAGGGTCTGGAATCTGACTAGTGGAGGCGCGACCGGCTGGATCCCCGGACATAGTCCTGCAAACACTCTTCCTGATAAGACGCAGCGGATAATGTTACAGTTCGATGTGACGGCCAGGAGGCATATTTAAAAATTCATACCTCTTCGATGAAGGTTCAGCCGTGTTATCATCTGCCTTCCTCTTTGACAACTTGTTCGGCGCGGGCGCCACGCTCTTACGAGACACCTCTGGTGTAGCATGGTGCGCCGAGCGCCTCTCCTTTGGAGCACGAGACGGTGCGGTGGGTAAGGTAAAGTGAGGAAGCTCTTTTGGAGGAGGTGTCTCTTGACTACCTACATGTGAGGCAGGAAGGAGGCCGGGATGGTCGGCCACGATTGGCACTACTGTGCCATCATAGCTCGCCTGGTACAATACTCCCTCCTCAAGCTCTACGAATATGTCCGGATCCTCTTCGTATCCGAGGTCAAGGTCCCAGTTACGGTTCTCCGGCTATGGAGCGGGGCTATAGATCCCAGCTATAACCTTCCACCATTCTTGTTGCAAATGGATGGGTTAATGCCAATTAAACATGACTCAGGGAGAGGATTGAGTAGAGTGATGGGATTAAAACTCACCCAGCTAGGGGGATTGTACATAGAAAATCCTTCCCAGAGTGTAAGACAAGTGAACTCCTCTTTCTCCCCTTTATACAGATCGGCCAGTATTGCGGCCAGGGCGGTAAGGGAATCCGGACCCTTTCATCCACAGCGCGAGGCGTCGTCTTCCCCATTGTAGTGCCACAAGGGTAGCCCCCCTGAATTGGAGCGGTTGAACACCTCACACTATGGAAGTGGCCATTACGTCGATTATTGATAATCCGGACTGGGCGAGTGACCTTATCTTGCCCATCAATTGTTGGACTTCCGCACTATCTTCCTCCTCGAGGCTCTGAGGGCGCCGGCTGTGGCGTTTCTTTAATGGGGCACTGGTAAATACGGGAAGTCCCATTCGGACTGGGTCAGGGAGAGCAACATCCTCAATATAGAACCACTCTGAGGGCCACTCTTCGGATGCCTTCTTCGGCGTGCCGGATAAGTATCCGGTCCCAGCTATGCGCCATATTTTGGCGCCGCCCACCTCAAATATAGATCCCTTTTGGGAGCGAGGGACGAGGCAGAAAAGTTTCCTCCATAGCTCGAAATGGGCCTTGCAGCCCAGGAATAGCTCGCAAAGAGCAACATAGCTCGCGATGTGCAGAATGGAGCCCGGCGTGAGATTGTACAATTGGAGGCCATAGTACTCCAGAAGGCCTCTTATTAAGAAGGATATAAAGCACACTCGCTCCCCCTGGTTGGATTGGGGAAATTTTCCGCCGGGGCTCCGCCCGTAAAAGTGGTTAATCCTGCCCGGACAGGGACTACATC
>NC_041382.1:409125868-409146042 GCF_002162155.2 Triticum dicoccoides | reverse complement strand
CCTGCGTTTGAAGCTTACTTAGCTGGCCGTGGGATACCGAGCATTTCCCCCAATCGCCTTTTTTGGAGCCATGGGGGCGGGAGGAAGAATTGGGAACGCTAGCCATGCTGGAATGGTTTCTCCTAGCAAGCTCTAAGGATTTTTCCGCTCGATGTGGAATGGGATATGAGATCCAGTCCCTTTAAATAGACACCCTTCTTACATGGCCAGAGTGTAATGTGCAAAAAGTACTATGACCTTTCATGTTTGCTCAACACGTGGAAGCCAAAGCAGTGGAGGTGCAAAAGCCAATGGGTACAACATTAAATGGAATGGAAAGCCAAGTATGACTCTTCGAATCAGACGCTTTCAAGTGTTCGGAGGAGGAACCCGCCTTGCAATGCCGAAGACTATCAGCGCGCTGGACACATCGTCAATGAAGCCTGGTTCGGGGGCTACTGAGGGAGTGCTGGATTACGGGGTCCTCGGGCGTCCGTCCTATGTGACATGGGCCGGACTATTGGGCCGTGAAGATACAAGATAGAAGACTTCCTCCCATGTCCGGATGGGACTCTCCTTTGCGTGGAAGGCAAGCTAGGCGTCTGTATGTATTATTTCCTTTCTCTGTAACCGACTTTGTATAACCCTAGGCCCCTTCTGTGTCTATATAAACCGGAGGTATTAGTCCGTAGAGAACAATCACAATCACACAGGCTAAACTTCTAGGGTTTAGCCACATCGATCTCGTGGTAGATCAACTCTTGTAATCCTCATACATATCAAGATCAATCAATTAGGGCATAGGGTATTACCTCCATCAAGAGGGCCCGAACCTGGGTAAACATCGTGTCCCCTGTCTCCTGTTACCATCAACCTTAGACGCACAGTTCGGGACCCCCTACCCGAGATCCGCCAGTTTTGACACCGATAATCATCATCATTAACTTCCTCATTAATTGCTGTAGGCATCACTGGAACTGATTTCAGTGATGAGCTACTTTCCAATTTGAGAGAAGGTACAATTACCTCATCAAGTTCTACTTTCCTCCCACTCACTTCTTTCGAGAGAAACTCCTTCTCTAGAAAGGATCCACTCTTAGCAACAAAGATCTTGCCTTCGGATCTGTGATAGAAGGTGTACCCAACAGTTTCTTTTGGGTATCCTATGAAGACACACTTCTCCTATTTGGGTTTGAGCTTATTAGGCTGAAACTTTTTCACATAAGCATCGCAGCCCCAAACTTTAAGAAACGACAACTTGGGTTTCTCGCCAAACCACAGTTCATATGGTGTCGTCTCAACGGATTTTGATGGTGCCCTATTTAGCATGAATGCAACTGTCTCTAATGCATAACCCCAAAACGATAGCGGTAAATCAGTAAGAGACATCATGCATCGCACCATATCTAATAAAGTATGATTATGACGTTCGGATACACCATTACACTATGGTATTCCAGGTGGCGTGAGTTGCGAAACTATTCCACATTGTTTCAAATGAAGACCAAACTCATAACTCAAATATTCACATCCACGATCAGATCGTAGAAATTGTATTTTCTTGCTATGGTGATTTTCCACTTCACTATGAAATTCTTTGAACTTATTCAAATGTTTCAGACTTATGTTTCATCAAGTAGACATACCCATATCTTCTCAAATCATCTATGAAGGTCAGAAAATAACGATACCTGCCGCGAGCCTCAACACTCAACGGATTGCATACATCAGTATGTATTATTTCCAATAAGTCAGTTGCTCTCTCCATTGTTTCAGAGAATGGAGTCTTAGTCATCTTGCCCATGAGGCATGGTTCGCAAGCATCAAGTGATTCATAATCAAGTGATTCCAAAAGTCCATCCGCATGGAGTTTCTTCATGCGCTTTACACCAATATGACATAAACGGCAGTGCCACAAGTATGTTGCACTATCTTTATCAACTTTGCATCTTTTGGCATCAATATTATGAATATGTGTATCACTACAATCGAGATTCAATAGACCATTTATATTAAGTGTATGACCATAGAAGGTTTTATTCATGTAAACATAATAACAATTATTCTTTGACTTAAATGAATAACCGTATTGCAATAAACATGATCCAATCATATTATGATCAACGCAAATACCAAATAACATTTATTTTAGGTTCAACACTAATCCCGAAGGTAAAAGGAGTGTGCGATGGTGATCTTATCAACCTTGGAATCATTTCCAACACACATCGTCACCTCGCCCTTAACTAGTCTCTGTTCATTTTGCAACTCCTGTTTGGAGTTACTAATCATAGCAACTGAACCGGTATCAAATACCCTAGGGTTACTATGAACACCAGTAAAGTACACATCAATAACATGTATATCAAATATACCTTTCACTTTGCCATCCTTCTTATCCGCCAAGTATTTGGGGTAGTTCTGCTTCTAGTGACCATTCCCTTTGCAGTAGAAGCACTTAGTTTCAGGCTTAGGTCTAGCTTTGGGTTTCTTCATGGGAGTGGTAACTTGCTTGCCATTCTTTCTTGAAGTCCCCTTTCTTTTCCTTTGCCCCTTTTACTTGAAACTAGTGGTCTTGTCAACCATCAACATTTGATGCTTTTCTTGATTTCTACCTTCATTGATTTCAGCATCACGAAGAGCTCAGGAATTGTTTTCATCATCCCTTGCATATTATAGTTCATCACGAAGTTCTAGTAACTTGGCAATAGTGACTAGAGAACTCTGTTAATCACTATCTTATCTGGAAGATTAACTCCCACTTGATTCAAGTGATCATAGTACTCAGACATTCTGAGCACATGTTCACTGATTGATCTATTCTCCTCCATCTTGTAGGCAAAGTAGTTATCAGAGGTTTCATACCTCTCGACTCGGGGATGAGTCTTAAATACCAATTTCAGCTCTTGGAACATCTTATATGCTCCGTGGCTTTCAAAATGTTTTTGAAGTCCTGGTTCTAAGCTGTAAAGCATGGCACACTAAACTATCAAGTAGTCATCATACCGAGCTTGCCAAACGTTCATAATGTCTACATCTGCTGCTACAATAGGTCCATCACCTAGCGGTGCATCAAGGACATAATTATTCTATGCAACAATGAGGATAATCCTCAGATCACGGAGCTAGTCCGCATCATTGCTACTAACATCTTTCAACATAGTTTTCTCTGGGAACATATCATAAATAAAATGGGGAAGCTATACGCGAGCAATTGATCTACAACATAGATATGCAAATACTATTAGGACTAAGTTCATGATGAATTTAAGTTCAATTAATCATATTAATTTAAGAACTCCCACTTAGATAGACATCCCTCTTGTCATCTAAATGATCACGTGAATCATATCAACTAAACCATGTCCGATCATCACGTGAGATGGAGTAGTTTTCAATGGTGAACATCACTATGTTTTTTTTGACCTGATGAACATCACTATGTTGATCATATCTACTATATGATTCACGTTCGACCTTTCGGTCTCAGTGTTCCGAGGCCATATCTGCATATGCTAGGCTCGTCAAGTTTAACCCGAGTATTCTGCATGTGCAAAACCGGTTGCACCTGTTGTATGTGAACGTAGAGCTTATCACACCCGATCATAACGTGGTGTCTCAGCACGAAGAACTGTCGCAATGGTGCATACTGATACGTCTCCAATGTATCTATAATTTTTGATTGCTCCATGCTATATTATCTACTGTTTTGGACTATATTGGGCTTTATTTTCCACTTTTATATTACTTTTGGGACTAACCTATTAACCGGAGGCCCAACCCAGAATTGCTGTTTTTTTGCCTATTTCAGTGTTTCGAAGAAACGGAATATCAAACGGAGACCAAACGGAATAAAACCTTCGGGAACGTGATTTTCTCACCGAACGTGATCCAGGAGACTTGGACCCTACGCCAAGGAACAAAAGAGGCAGTCACGAGGGTGGGGGGCGCCCCCCGTGGGCGCGCCCCCTGCCTCGTGGGCCCCTCGATGCTCCACCGACGTACTTCTTCCTCCTATATATACCTACGTACCCCCAAACGATCAGAACAGGAGCCAAAAACCTAATTCCACCACCGCAACTTTCTGTATCCACGAGATCCCATCTTGGGGCCTGTTCCGGAGCTCCACCGGAAGAGGGCCGTCATCACGGAGGGCTTCTACATCATCCTAGCCCCTCCGATGAAGTGTGAGTAGTTTACCTCAGACCTTAGGGTCCATAGTTAGTAGCTAGATGGCTTCTTCTCTCTTTTTGGATCTCAATACAAAGTTCTCCCCCTCTCTTGTGGAGATCTATTCGAATGTAATCTTCTTTTCGCGGTGTGTTTGTTCAGACCGATGAATTGTGGGTTTATGATCAAGTCTATCTATGAATAATATTTGAATCTTCTCTGAATTCTTTTATGTATGATTGGTTATCTTTGCAAGTCTCTTCAAATTATCCGTTTGGTTTTGCCAACTAGATTGGTAGTTCTTGCCATGGGAGAAGTGCTTAGCTTTGGGTTCGATCTTGCGGTGTCCTTTCCCAGTGACAGAAGGGGCAGCAAGGCACGTATTGCATCGTTGCCATCGAGGATAACAAGATGGGGTTTATTTCATATTGCATGAATTTATCTCTCTACATCATGTCATCTTGCTTAAGGCGTTACTCTATTTTTAACTTAATACTCTAGATGCATGCTGGATAGCGGTCGATGAGTGGAGTAATAGTAGTAGATGTAGAATCATTTCAGTCTACTTGTCACGGACGTGATGCCTATATACATGATCATACCTAGATATTCTCATAACTATGCTCAATTCTGTCAATTGCTCAACATTAATTTGTTCACCCACCGTAGAATACTTATGCTCTTGAGAGAAGCCACTAGTGAAACCTATGGCCCTCGGGTCTATTCTCATCATATTAATCTCCATCACTTTAATCTTGTTTTGCTTTTTTACTTTGCTTTTACTTTTCACTTTGCATCTTTATACCAAAAATACCAAAAATATTATATCTATCAGATCTCACTCTCGTAAGTTACCGTGAAGGGATTGACAACCCCTAATCGCGTTGGTTGCGAGTAGCTATCGTTTTGTGCAGGTACGAGGGACTTGAGCGTGGCCTCCTACTGGATTGATACCTTGGTTCTCAAAAACTGAGGGAAATACTTACGCTACTCTGCTGCATCATCATTTCCTCTTCAGGGAAATCCAACGCAACTCAAGAGGTAGCAAGAAGAATTTCTGGCGCTGTTGCCGGGGAGTCTATGCAAAAAGTCAACATACCAAGTATCCATCGCAATCCCTATCTCTCGCATTACATTATTTGCCATTTGCCTCTCGTTTTCCTCTCCCCCACTTCACCCTTGCCGTTTTATTCACCCTCTCTCTCTCTCTATCCTCCCTCTCTATTTGCCTCTTTTTGCCCAGTTGCCTTTTGTTTGCTCGTGTGTTAGATTGCTTGTTTGTCGCGATGGCTGAAGATACTACCAAATTGTGTGACTTCACCAATACCAATAATAATGATTTCCTTAGCACTCCGATTGCTCTTCTTACCGATGCTGAATCTTGTGAAATTAATACTACTTTGTTGAGTCTTGTTATGAAAGATCAATTTGCCAACCTTCCTAGTGAAGATGCCACTACTCATCTGAATAGCTTCGTTGATTTATGTGATATGCAAAAGAAAAAAGATGTCAATAATGATGTCGTTAAATTGAAGCTATTTCCTTTTTTGCTTAGAGATCGTGCTAAAGCTTGGTTTTCGTCTTTGCCTAAAAATAGTATTGATTCATGGAACAAGTGCAAAGATGCTTTTATCTCTAAGTATTTTCCTCCCGCTAAGATCATCTCTCTTAGAAACGATATTATGAACTTTAAACAACTTGATCATGAACATGTTGCACAAGCTTGGGAGAGAATGAAATTAATGATACGTAATTGCCCTACTCATGGTTTGAATTTGTGGATGATTATACAAAAATTTTATGCCAGATTGAATTTTGCTTCTAGAAACCTTTTAGATTCGGCCGCGGGAGGGACTTTTATGGAAATCACTTTAGGAGATGCTACTAAACTCCTAGATAATATTATGGTTAATTATTCTCAATGCCATACTGAAAGATCCTCTAATAAAAAAGTGCATGCGATAGAAGAAATCAATGTTTTGAGTGGAAAGATGGATGAACTTATGAAATTATTTGCTACTAAGAGTGTTTCTTCTGATCCTAATGATATGCCTTTGTCTACTTTGATTGAGAATAACAATGAATCTATGGATGTGAATTTTGTTGGTAGGAATAATTTTGGTAACAACGCTTATAGAGGGAATTTTATTCCTAGGCCATATCCTAGTAATCCTTCTAATAGTTATGGGAATTCCTACAACAACTCTTATGGAAATTATAATAAGATGCCCTCTGAATTTGAGAATAGTGTTAAAGAGTTTATGAATTCACAAAAGAATTTTAATTCTTTGCTTGAAGAGAAATTGCTTAAAGTTGATGATTTTTCTAGGAACGTTGATAGAATTTCTCTTGAGGTTGATTCTTTAAACTTAGATATATTCCTCCTAAGCATGATATCAACGAGTCTCTCAAAGCCATGAGAATTTCCATTGATGAGTGCAAGGAAAGAACCGCTAGGATGCGTGCTTCCAAAGATGCCTTTATTAAAGCGTGTTGTTCTAGTTCCTATGAAAATAATGATGAAGATCTAAAAGTTATTGATTTGTCCCCTATTAAATCTTTGTTTTGCAATATGAATCTTGATAATAATGGGACTGAATATGATCCACCTTTACCTAGAAGGCGTTCCAATAATTCTAAATCTTTTGATCTTGATGCTAAATTTGATAAAAGTGGGATTGAAGAAATTAAAACCCTAGATGTTGATAAGCCCACTATATTGGATTTCAAGGAATTTAATTATGAAAATTGCTCTTTAATTGATTGTATTTCCTTGTTGCAATCCTTGCTAAAATCTCCTCACGCTTATAGTCAAAATAAAGCATTTACTAAACATATCGTTGATGCTTTGATGCAATCTTATGAAGAAAAACTTGAATTGGAAGTTTCTATCCCTAGAAAACTCTATGATGAGTGGGAACCAACTATTAAGATTAAAATTAAAGATCATGAGTTTTATGCTTTGTGTGATTTGGGTGCTAGTGTCTCTACTATTCCCAAGACTTTGTGTGATTTGCTAGATTTCCGTAATTTTGATGATTGCTCTCTAAACTTGCATTTTGCAGATTCCACTATTAAGAAACCTATGGGAAGGATTAATGATGTTCTTATTGTTGCAAATAGAAATTATGTGCCCATAGATTTCATTGTTCTTGATATAGATTGCAATCCTTCTTGCCCTATTATTCTTGGTAGACCTTTCCTTAGCACGGTTGGTGCGATTATTGATATGAAGGAAGGGAATATTAGATTTCAATTTACATTAAAAAAGGGCATGGAACACTTTCCAATAAAATTGCCATATTAAACTATCATGATAGCCACTTATGGATTGCCTACCAAAGATGGCAATACCTAGATCTATCCTCGCTTTTATGCCTAGCTAGGGGCGTTAAACAATAGCGCTTGTTGGGAGGCAACCCAATTTTATTTTTATTCCTTGATTTTTGCTCATGTTTAGTAATAATAAATAAATTACCTAGCCTCTGTTTTGTTTGTGTTTTTTGTGTTTAATTAGTGTTTGTGCCAAGTAGAACCGTTGGGAAGACTTGGGGAAAGTCTTGTTGAACTTACTGTAAAAACAGAAACTTTAGCGCTCACGAGAACTGCTGTCATTTTTATTTGAAGAGTGTTATTTATTTAATTCTTTTTGAAGATGATTAATAGATAAATTACTCACGTCCAGCAATTTATTTTAGAATTTTTGGGGTTCCAGATCTTGCGCTAGCTACATATTACTACAGACTGTTCTGTTTTTGATAGATTCTGTTTTTCGTGTGTTGTTTGCTTATTTTGATGAATCTATGGCTAGTAAAATAGTTTATAATCCATAGAGAAGTTGGAATACAGTATGTTTAACACCAATATAAATAAAGAATGAGTTCATTACAGTACCTTGAAGTGGTCTTTTGTTTTCTTTCGCTAACGGAGCTCACGAGTTTTCTACTTTAAGTTTTGTGTTGTGAAGTTTCCAAGTTTTGGGTGAATTCTTGTGATGGATTACGGAACAAGGCATGGAAAGAGCCTAAGCTTGGGTATGCCCATGGAACCCCCAATATAATCCAAGGACACCAAAAATTGGAAGCTTGGGGATGCCCCGGAAGGCATCCCCTCTTTCGTCCACTTCCATCGGTAATTTACTTGGAGCTATATTTTTATTCACCAACATGATATGTGTTTTGCTTGGAGCGTCTTGTATTATTTGTGTCTTTGTGTTTTAGTATGCCACAATCATCCTTGCTGTACACACCTTTTGATAGAGCCATACATGAATTAGAATTTGATAGAATACTCTATGTGTTTCACTTATATCTTTTGAGCGTTATAATTTTGCTCTATGTGCTTCACTTACATCTTTTAGAGCACGGCGGTGGATTTGTTTTAAAGAAACTATTAATCTCTCATGCTTCACTTAAATTATTTTGAGAGTCTCTTAATAGCATGGTAATTGGCTTAATAATAATATGCTTGGTATTCAAGATTTGTGGAACTTTCTTTTGAGTATGTTGAATACTAAGAAAAGATTGAAGCATGATAATTGTTTTGAGATATGGAGGTGATAATATTGAAGTCATGCTAGTTGAGTAGTTGTGAATTTAAAGAATACTTGTGTTAAAGTTTGTGATTCTCGTAGCATGCATGTATGGTGAACCGTTATGTGATGAAGTCGGAGCATGATTTATTTATTGATTGTCTTCCTTATGAGTGGCGGTCGGGGATGAGCGATGGTCTTTTCCTACCAATCTATCCCCCTAGGAGCATGCGCATAATACTTTGCTTTGATAACTTCTAGATTTTTGCAATAAGTATATGAGTTCTTTATGGCTAATGTTGAGTCCATGGATTATACGCACTCTCACCCTTCCACCTTTGCTAGCCTCTCTAATACTGCGCACCTTTCGCCGGTATCATACACCTACCATATACCTTCCTCAAAACAGCCACCATACCTACCTATTATGGCATTTCCATAGCCATTCCGAGATATATTGCCATGCAACTTTCCACCGTTCCGTTTATTATGACACACTCCATCATTGTCATATTGCATATACCGGTACACCGCCGGATGCATTCATATAGAGTCATATTTTGTTCTAGGTATCAAGTTGTAATTATTGAGTTGTAAGAAAAATAAAAGTGTGATGATCATCATTATTAGAGCATTTTCCCAAGTGAGGAAAGGATGATGGAGACTATGATTCCCCCATAAGTCGGGATGAGACTCCGGACGAAAAATAAAAGAGGCCAAAGAAGCCCAAATAAAAAAAGAGGCCATAAAAAAAGGAAGGAGAAAAGGCCCAAATAAAAAAACAAAAAAAAATAAAAAATAAAAAAAATGAGAGAAAAATAGAGAAGGGACAATGTTACTATCCTTTTACCACACTTGTGATTCAAAGTAGCACCATGATCTTCATAGTAGAGAGTCCCTCATGTTATCACTTTCATATACTAGTGGGAATTTTACATTATAGAACTTGGCTTGTATATTCCAATGATGGGCTTCCTCAAATTGCCCTAGGTCTTCGTGAGAAAGCAAGTTGGATGCACACCCACTTAGTTTCTTTTTGAGCTTTCATACATTTATAGCTCTAGTGCATCCGTTGCATGGCAATCCCTACTCACTCACATTGATATCTATTGATGGGAATCTCCATAGCCTGTTGATACGCCTAGTTGATGTAAGACTATCTTCTCCTTTTTGTCTTCTCCACAACCACCATTCTATTCCACCTATAGTGCTATATCCATGGCTCACGCTCATGTATTGTGTGAAGATTGAAAAAGTTTTGAAAAAGTTAGAGTATGAAACAATTGCTTGGTTTGTCATCGGGGTTGTGCATGATTTAAATACTTTGTGTGGTGAAGATAGAGCATAGCCAGACTATATGATTTTGTAGGGATAACTTTCTTTGGCCATGTTATTTTGAGAAGACATAATTGCTTTGTTAGTATGCTTGAAGTATTATTATTTTTTATGTTAATATAAACTTTGTTGGAAATATGCCCTAGAGGCAATAATAAATTAGTTATTATCATATTTCCTTATTCATGATAATCGTTTATTATCCATGCTAGAATTGTATTGATAGGAAACTCAGATACATGTGTGGATACATAGACAACACCATGTCCCTAGTAAGCCTCTAGTTGACTAGCTCGTTGATCAATAGATGGTTACGGTTTCCTGACCATGGACATTGGATGTCGTTGATAACGGGATCACATCATTAGGAGAATGATGTGATGGACAAGACCCAATCCTAAGCCTAGCACAAAGATCGTGTAGTTCGTATGCTAAAGCTTTTCTAATGTCAAGTATCATTTCCTTAGACCATGAGATTGTGCAACTCCCGGATACCGTAGGAATGCTTTGGGTGTGCCAAACGTCACAACGTAACTGGGTGGCTATAAAGGTACACTACGGGTATCTCCGAAAGTGTCTGTTGGGTTGGCACGAATCGAGACTGGGATTTGTCACTCCATGTGACGGAGAGGTATCTCTGGGCCCACTCGGTAGGACATCATCATATGCGCAATGTGACCAAGGAGTTGATCACGGGATGATGTATCACGGAACGAGTAAAGAGACTTGCTGGTAACGAGATTGAACAAGGTATCGGATACCGACGATCGAATCTCGGGCAAGTACAATACCGCTAGACAAAGGGAATTGAATACGGGATTGATTGAATCCTCGACATCATGGTTCATCCGATGAGATCATCGTGGAACATGTGGGAGACAACATGGGTATCCA
Organism: Triticum dicoccoides; assembly: GCF_002162155.2. Taxonomy (NCBI): domain Eukaryota; kingdom Viridiplantae; phylum Streptophyta; class Magnoliopsida; order Poales; family Poaceae; genus Triticum; species Triticum dicoccoides. The sequence goes on along the minus strand of NC_041382.1, from coordinate 409,135,133 downwards.
GATCCCGCTGTTGGTTATTGGCCGGAGAGGTGTCTCGGTCATGTCTGCATGGTTCCCGAACCCGTAGGGTCTACACACTTAAGGTTCGATGACGCTAGGGTTATAGGGAATAGATATACGTGGTTACTTAATGTTGTTTAGAGTCCTGGATGAGATCCCGGACATCACGAGGAGTTCTGAAATGGTCCGGAGGTAAAGATTTATATATGGGAAGTCCTGTTTTGGTCACCGAAAAAGTTTCGGGTGCTATCGGTAACGTACCGGGACCACCGGGAGGGTCTCGGGGGTCCACCAGGTGGGGCTACCTGCCCCAGAGGGCTGCGTGTGCCAAGTGTGAGAGGGGACCAGCCCCAGGTGGGCTGGTGCACCCCCCACCAGGGCCCAAGGCGAAGAGAGAAGGGAAAAGGGGGAAACCCTAGGCTCAGATGGGCCTAAGGCCCACCTAGTGGTGCGCCCCCCTCTCTCCCCCCTTGGCCGCCCCCCTAGATGGGATCTAGGGCTGGCCGCCACCCCTAGGGGTGGAAACCTAGGTGGGGGCGCAGCCCCTCCCTTTCCCCTATATATAGTGGGGTTTTGGGCTGCCATACACATGAGAACATCTCCTTCTTGGCGCAGCCCTACCCCTCTCCCTCCTCGTCTCTTGTGGTGCTTAGAGAAGCCCTGCTGGAGTACCACGCTCCTCCACCACCACCACGCCGACGTGCTACTGCTGGACGGAGTATTCCCCAACCTCTCCTTCTCCCCTTGCTGGATCAAGGCGTAGGAGACGTCACCGGGCTGTACGTGTGTTGAACGCGGAGGTGTCGTCCGTTCGGCACTAGGATCATCGGTGATTTGGATCATGACGAGTACGACTCCATCAACCCCGTTCACTTGAATGCTTCCGCTTAGCGATCTACAAGGGTATGTAGATGCACTCTCCTTCCCTCATTGCTAGACTTCTCCATAGATTGACCTTGGTGATGCGTAGAAAATTTTGAATTTCTGCTACATTCCCCAACAAACTTTTGTCTTGAATCTTTCAAATCTGAATATTCATATCACAATTAAGAAGATTTGCATTGAAATTATGCCAAGTAGCATTCCGCATCAAAAATTCTCCTTTTATCATTTACCTACTCGAGGACGAGCAGGAATTAAGCTTGGGGATGCCTGATACGTCTCCAACGTATCTATAATTTTTGATTGCTCCATGCTATATTATCTACTGTTTTGGACTATATTGGGCTTTATTTTCCACTTTTATATTACTTTTGGGACTAACCTATTAACCGGAGGCCCAGACAAGAATTGCTATTTTTTTCCTATTTCAGTGTTTTGAAGAAACGGAATATGAAACGGAGTCCAAACGGAATAAAACCTTCGGGAACGTGATTTTCTCACCGAACGTGATCCAGGAGACTTTGACCCTACGCCAAGGAACAAAAGATGTGGTCACGAGGGTGGGGGGTGCCCCCCTGCCTCGTGGCCCCCTCGATGCTCCACCGACGTACTTCTTCCTCCTATATATACCTACGTACCCCCAAACGATCAGAATAGGAGCCAAAAACCTAATTCCACCGCCACAACTTTCTGTATCCACGAGATCCCATCTTGGGGCCTGTTCCGGAGCTCCGCAGGAGAAGGGCCGTCATCACGGAGGGCTTCTACATCATCCTAGCCCCTCCGATGAAGTGTGAGTAGTTTACCTCAGACCTTCGGGTCCATAGTTAGTAGCTAGATGGCTTCTTCTCTCTTTTTGGATCTCAATACAAAGTTCTCCCCCTCTCTTGTGGAGATCTATTCGATGTAATCTTCTTTTTGCGGTGTGTTTGTTGAGAACGATGAATTGTGGGTTTATGATCAAGTCTATCTATGAATAATATTTGAATCTTCCCTGAATTCTTTTATGTATGGTTGGTTATCTTTGCAAGTCTCTTCGAATTATCTGTTTGGTTTGGCCAACTAGATTGGTAGTTCTTGCCATGGGAGAAGTGCTTAGCTTTGGGTTCGATCTTGCGGTGTCCTTTCCCAGTGACAGAAGGGGCAGCAAGGCACGTATTGCATCGTTGCCATTGAGGATAACAAGATGGGGTTTATTTCATATTGCATGAATTTATCTCTCTACATCATGTCATCTTGCTTAAGGCGTTACTCTGTTTTTAACTTAATACTCTAGATGCATGCTGGATAGCGGTCGATGAGTGGAGTAATAGTAGTAGATGCAGAATCGTTTTGGTCTACTTGTCACGGACGTGATGCCTATATACATGATCATACCTAGATATTCTCATAACTATGCTTAATTCTGTCAATTGCTCAACAGTAATTTGTTCACCCACCGTAGAATACTTATGCTCTTGAGAGAAGCCACTAGTGAAACCTATGGCCCCGGGTCTATTCTCATCATATTAATCTCCATCACTTTAATCTTGTTTTGCCTTTTACTTTGCTTTTACTTTTCACTTTGCATCTTTATACCAAAAATACCAAAAATATTATATCTACCAGATCTCACTCTCGTAAGTGACCTTGAAGGGATTGACAACCCCTAATCGCGTTGGTTGCGAGTAGCTATCGTTTTGTGCAGGTACGAGGGACTTGAGCGTGGCCTCCTATTGGATTGATACCTTGGTTCTCAAAAACTGAGGGAAATACTTACGCTACTCTGCTGCATCATCCTTTCCTCTTCAGGGAAATCCAATGCAAGCTCAAGAGGTAGCACATACTCAGGGAGAACACTTATACCTTGAAATTTTAGTAAGGGATCATCTCATAATGCTACCATCGTTACTAAGCAAAACAAGATGCATAAAAGATAAACATCACATGCAATCAAAATATGTGACATGGTATGGCCATCATCATCTTGTGCCTTTGATCTCCATCTCCAAAGTACAGTCATGATCTCCATCGTCACTGGCATGACACCATGATTTCTATCATCTTGATCTCTATCAACGTGTCGTCACATGGTCGTCTTGCCAACTATTGCTATCGCATAGCGATAAAGTAAAGCAATTATATGGCGCTTGCATCTTATGCAATAAAGAGACAACCATAAGGCTTCTTCCAGTTGCCAATAACTTTAACAAAACATGATCATCTCATACAACAATTTATATATCATCACGTCTTGACCATATCACATCACATCAAGCCTTGCAAAAACAAGTTAGACATCCTCTACTTTGTTGTTGCAAGTTTTACGTGGCTGCTATGGGATTCTAGCAAGAACCGTTCAACGATTTTTCGTCAAGTGTGTTGTTTTAACCTTCAGCAAGGACTGGGCATAGTCACACTTGATTCAACTAAAGTTGGAGAAACAGACACCCACTAGCCACCTGTGTGCAAAGCACGGCGGTAGAACCAGTCTCATGAACGCGGTCATGTAATGTCAGTCTGGGACGCTTCATCCAACAATACGGCCAAATCAAAGTATGACATGCTAGTAAGTGGTATGACTATTATCACCCACAACTCTTTGTGTTCTACTCATGCATATAACATCTACGCATAGACCTGGCTCGGATGCCACTATTGGGGAACACAGTATTTCAAAAAATTTACCTACAATCACGCAAGATCTATCTAGGAGATGAATAGCAACGAGAGGGGAGAGTGTGCCTATGTACCCTTGTAGACCGAAAGCGGAAGCATTTAGTAATGCGGTTGATGTAGTCGAACGTCTTCACAATCCAACCGATCCAAGTACCGAACGTACGGCACCTCCGCGATCTGCACACGTTCAGCTTGATGACGTCCCTCGAACTCTTGATCCAGTTGAGGCCGAGGGAGAGTTTCATCAGCATGATGGTGTGGTGATGGTGATGATGAAGTTAACGATGCAGGGCTTCGCCTAAAGCACTACAACAATATTACTAAGGTGTAAAACTGTGGAGGGGGGCACCGCACACGGCTAAATATCAACTTGTGTGTCTATGGGGTGCCCCCTCCCCCATATATAAAGGAGGGGAGGAGGAGGCCGGCCGGCCCTAGGGGGCGCGCCCAAGGGGGGGGGGAGTCCTACTCCAAGTAGGAATCGTTGTTGGGGAACGTAGTAATTTCAAAAAAATTCCTACGCACACGCAAGATCTTGGTGATACATAGAAACGAGAGGGAAGAGTATCGTCCAGGTACCCTCGTAGACCGTAAGCGGAAGCGTTAGCACAGCGTGGTTGATGTAGTCATACGTCTTCACGGTCCGACTGATCCAAGCACCGAACACACGGCACCTCCGAGTTCTGCACACGTTCAACTCAATGACGTCCCGCGAGCTCTGATCCAGCAAAGCTTCACAGGAGAGTTTCGTCAGCATGACAGCGTGATGACGGTGATGATGATGCTACCGACGCAGGGCTTCGCCTAAGCACCACTACGATATGATCGAGGTGGATTATGGTGGAGGGGAGCACCACACACAGCTGGGAGAGATCAACAGATCAACTTGTGTGTCTAGAGGTTCCCCCTGCCCCTGTATATAAAGGAGTGGAGGAGGGGAGGGCCGGCCCTCTCTAGGGCGCGCCATGGGGAGTCCTACTCCCACCGGGAGGAGGATTCCCCCCTTTCCAACTTGGAGTAGGAGAGGGAAGGAAGAGGAAGGAGGGAGGAAGGAAAGGGGGCCCCGCCCCCCTTCCCAATTCAGATTGGGCTTGGGGCGGGGCGCCACCTCCCTTGCTCCTTTCCCCTCCTTTCCACTAAAGCCCAATAAGGCCATATACCTCCCGGGGGGTTTCGATAACCTCCCGGTGCTCTGGTATATTCCTGATCTCACCCGGAACCATTCCGGTATCCAAATACAGTCGTCCAATATATCGATCTTTATGTCTCGACCATTTCGAGACTCCTCGTCATGTCCGTGATCATATCCGGGACTCCGAACAACCTTCGGTACATCAAAACACAAAAAACTCATAATACAATCGTCACCGAACTTTAAGCATGCGGACCCTACGGGTTCGAGAACTATGTAGACATGACCGAGACACATCTCTGGTCAATAACCAATAGCGAAACCTGGATGCTCATATTGGTTCCCACATATTCTACGAAGATCTTTATCGGTCAAACCGCATAACAACATACGTTGTTCCCTTTGTCATCGGTATGTCACTTGCCCGAGATTCGATTGTCGGTATCTCAATACCTAGTTCAATCTCGTTACGGGCAAGTGATACGTCTCCAACGTATCTATAATTTTTTATTGTTCCATGCTATATTAAATCCTGTTTTGGACATTATTGGGCTTTATTATACACTTTTATATTATTTTCGGAACTAACCTATTAACCGGAGGCCCAACCTAAAATTGCTGTTTTTTGCTTATTTCAGAGTTTCACAGAAAAAGAATATCAAACGGAGTCCAAACGGAATGAAACCTTCGGGAACGTGATTTTCGGAACAAACGTGATCCAGAGGACTTGGACCCTACGTCAAGACATCAACCAGGAAGGCACGAGGTAGGGGGGCGCGCCTACCCCCCCAAGCGTGCCCTCCACCCTTGTGGGGCCCACATTGCTCCACCGACGTATTTCTTCCTCCTATATATACCTATGTACCCCAAACTACCAGATACGGAGCCAAAACCCTAATTCCACTGCTGTAACGTTTTGTATCCACGAGATCCCATCTTGGGGCCTTTTCCGGAGCTCCGTTGGAGGGGGTATTGATCACGGAGGGCTTCTACATCAACACCATAGCATCTCCGATGAAGTGTGAGTAGTTTACTTCAGACCTTCGGGTCCATAGTTATTATCTAGATGGCTTCTTCTCTCTTTTTGGATCTCAATACAAAGTTCCCCCCCCTCTCTTGTGGAGATCTATTCTATGTAATCTTGTTTTGCGGTGTCTTTTTTGAGATCGATGAATTGTGGGTTTATGATCAAGTTCATCTATGAAGAATATTTGAATCTTCTCTCAATTCTTTTATGTATGATTGGTTATCTTTGCAAGTCTCTTGAATTATCAGTTTGGTTTGGCCTACTAGATTGATCTTTCTTGCAATGGGAGAAGTGCATAGCTTTGGGTTCAATCTTGCGGTGTCCTTTCCCAGTGACAGTAGGGGCAGCAAGGCACCTATTGTATTGTTGCCACCGATGATAAAAAGATGGGGTTTATATCATATTGCATGAGTTTATCCGTCTACATCATGTCATCTTGCTTAAATCGTTACTCTGTTCTCTTGAACTTAATACTCTAGATTCATGCTGGATAGCGGTCGATGTGTGGAGTAATAGTAGTAGATGCAGGAAGGAGTCGGTCTACTTGTCTCGGACGTGATGCCTATATACATGATCATACCTAGATATTCTCATAACTATGCTCAATTCTGTCAATTGCTCAACAGTAGTTTGTTCACCCACCATAATACTTATGCTCTCGAGAGAAGCCACTAGTGATACCTATGGCCCCCAGGTCTATTTTCCATCATATTAATCTTCAATACTTAGTTATTTCCTTTGCCATTTATTTTACTTGCATCTTTATTTCTCTTTATCATAAAAATACCAAAATTATCTTATCATATGTATCAGATCTCACTCTCGTAGGTGACCATGAAGGTATTGACAACCCCTTTATCGCGTTGGTTGCGAGGAGTTTATTTGTTTGTGTAGGTGTGAGGGACTCGTGCGTGCCCTCCTACTGGATGGTGAGACGCCCTCGATTCAGTCGTACACTAATCATACATGCAAACGTGTACGATCAAGATCAGGGACTCACGGGAAGATATCACAACACAACTCTACAAATAAAATAAGTCATACAAGCATCATATTACAAGCTAGGGGCCTCGAAGGCTCGAATACAAGAGCTCGATCATAGACGAGTCAGCGGAAGCAACAATATCCGAGTACAGACATAAGTTAAACAAGTTTGCCTTAAGAAGGCTAACACAAACTGGGATACAGATCGAAAGAGGCGCATGCCTCCTACCTGGGATCCTCCTAAACTACTCTTGGTCGTCGACAGCGGGCTGCACATAGTAGTAGGCACCTCCCGAGTAGTAGTAGTCATCATCAACGGTGGCGTCGGGCTCCTGGACTCCACCATCTGGTTGCGACAACCAGAAAGAAAGGAAAGGGGGAAAAATGGGGAGAAAGCAACCGTGAGTACTCATCCAAAGTACTCGCAAGCAAGGAGCTACACTACATATGGATGGGTATCAAATGGAATAAGGGTATCATATGTGGACTGAACTGCAGAATGCTAGAATAAGAGGGGGATAACTAATCCTGTCGAAGACTACGCTTCTGGCCACCTCCATCTTGCAGCATGTAGGAGAGAGTAGATGGTAAGTTCACCAAGTAACATCAAGTAGCATCGTCTAGCATAATCCTAACCGATGATCGTCCCCTCGTCGCCCTTTGAGAGAGCGATCACCGGTTGTCTCTGGCACTTGGAAGGGTGTGTTTTATTAAGTATCCGGTTCTAGTTGTCATAAGGTCAAGGTACAACTCCAAGTCGTCCTGTTACCGAAGATCACGGCTATTCGAATAGATTAACTTCCCTGCAGGGGTGCACCACATAACCCAACACGCTCGATCCCATTTGGCCGGACACACTGTCCTGGGTCATGCCAGGCCTCGGAAGATCAACACGTCGCAGCCCTACCTAGGCACAACAGAGAGGTCAGCACGCCGGTCTAAATCCTATGGTGTAGGGGTCTGGGCCCATCGCCCATTGCACACCTGCACGTTGTGTATGCGGCCGGAAGCAGAACTAGCCCCCTTAATACAAGAGCAGGCTTACGGTCCAATCCGGCGCGCGCCACTCAATCGCTGACGTCACGAAGGCTTCGGCTGATACCATGACGTCGAGTGCCCATAACTGTCCCCGCGTAGATGGTTAGTGCGTATAGGCTAATAGCCAGACTCAGATGAAATACCAAGATCTCGTTAAACATGTTAAGTATCCGCGAACACCGACCAGGGCCAGGCCCACCTCTCTCCTAGGTGGTCTCAACCTGCCCTGTCGCTCCGCCACAAAGTAACAGTCGGGGGCCGTCGGGAACCCAGGCCCACCTCTACCGGGATGGAGCCACCTGCCACTTCAGCCCCCATCTCCGAACAGTACCACAGGTAATGTAACTGTGTAAGTATATAGTATATGCCCGTGATCACCTCCCGAAGTGATCACGGCCCAGTAGTATAGCATGGCAGACGGACAAGAGTGTAGGGCCACTGATGGAACACTAGCATCCTATACTAAGCAGTAGGATAGGAGGTAATGGTAACTACAGTAGTAGCAAGGACAGGCTATGCATCAGGATAGGAATAACGGAAAGCAGTAACATGCTACACTACTCTAATGCAAGCAGTATAGAGAAGAGTAGGCGATATCTGGTGATCAAAGGGGGGGCTCGCCTGGTTGCTCTAGCAAGAGAGAGGGGTCGACAACTCCGTAGTCGTACTGGGTAGCAGCGGCGTCGGTCTCGGTGTCTAGCGAGAGAAGAGGGGGAAGAAACAATAAATATTTGAGCAAATAGATGCATAACGATGCATGACAAGACACGTATCGGTGCTAGAGGTGCCCTAAAGCGGTATGAGGTGATACAGGTGAAGGGGGGAAACATCCGGGAAAGTATCCCCGGTGTTTCGCGTTTTCGGGCAAAGGAGCCGGAGGGGGAAAGTTGCGAGTTTGATATGTTAGGGGTGCGTGGCGGACGAACGGGCTGCGTATCCGGATTCGTCTCATCGTTCTGAGCAACTTTCATGTAGAAAGTATTTTCATCCGAGTTACGGATTAAAAGATATGATTTTCTAAAGATTTTATTAATTTCTGGAATTTAATTAATTAATTAATTAATTCGAAAATGAATTAATGACATCAGCATGATGTCATGCTAACATCAGCAGTCAACAGAGTTGACTTGGTCAACCTGACCAGTGGGTCCAGTGGGACCCACCTGTCATACAATGTCTATGTTAATTAGAGATTAGGCTAAACAAACTACTGTTTAATTAACTAACAGATTAGTTAGATTAATTACTAGGATTAATTAACTTAATTAATTTAGTTAATTAATTAATTATTTAAGTTTATTTATTATTCTCTTTTTTTATTGGAAACGTTCTGTGGGGTGGGGCCCCTAGTGTCAGTGGCACAGGGGCCGTAGTGGGTTATGGGCGCTACGGGCGGGTCGGGCGTTGCGGCGCCTGACTGGGCGTTCGCCCAAATCGCTGGGGCGAGGAGGGCCGGGGCAAGGCCGTGACCGTGGGCGTCCGACGGGGCGCGGCGTCGCCCGAACGGGCACGCCGGCGAGCAAAGGCCCGAGGCGACGGCGGGC
>NC_041382.1:409007777-409125331 GCF_002162155.2 Triticum dicoccoides | reverse complement strand
GAGGCAAGGCATAGGGGGGGGGGCGCGGCCCGGCACGGTGCGGTGTCGCCCGGGAGGGCCGCCGACGAGCAGCGCCACCGAGGGGGAAGGCGAGGCCAAGGCCTGCGGGGAAGCGCGGCCATGAGGCAAGCGCGTACGGGGGTGGCGAACAGGGGCACGCCGGGCGAGGTGAGGCCACAGTAAGCACGGGCCGGGGCGCGACGAGCGCGGCACCGGAGCGAGGCAAGCACCGGCGAGAGGGGACGGGGAGCAGGAGGACCGGGGTCCTCACCGGGGTGCGTAGGGAACGGGCAGCATGCTCGATGGAGGTCGGGGAGGACCGTGGTGGAGGGGGACGGGGACGGCGTCGACGAGGAGGAGGCAGGCCGGCGGAGAGGAGGAAGTAGGCCGGTGGGGAGGGCTCCGGGCGGCGGGGTCATCGAGCTCCGAGCGCCGGCGTGTGGCGGGAGCGCACCGGGCGGCTTTGGTCTCCTCTGGATCCCGATCCAGACCGGGAGAGAGGAGGGGGGTGAGTGGGTGCGGGGATTGGGTTAGGGTTTCCCCCCTGGTGGGCTTATTGAGGGGAGGGGTTGGGCCAGTGGGTGTGGCCGAATGGGCTAGGTGGGTTGGCCCAGTTGGGCCACGGCCCAGGGAGGGGTGGCTTTCTCTTTCTTTTTTTGTTTTTTGTTTTCCCTTTTTGTATTTTCTTTCTTTTCTGTTTAAATCATTTTAAACCATTTAGCCATTTTATAAAAATGTGTTTGTTGCACCATAATTACCCTTGTATTAGTTGTCACCGTTTATACTTTTTAGTTTTGACATTTGAAAACTTTACTAGTTTGACTTGAGTTTGAATTTGTTTTTGAACTAACCCGAGATTAACTTCAGTGGCAGAGGTGACGCGACATCGTTAACGAGGGATTACTGTAGCCTAATTATCCGGGCGTCACAATTCTCCTCCACTACAAGAAATCTCGTCCCGAGATTTAAGAGGGGAGGCAAGGGGGAAGGGATTGGGTTACGAAAAATCTAACTGATCTTCTCGGTCTTGGTTGCTCTCCTCGAACAGGTCGATCCATTACATTGACGTCTTCATTCCTCTGCTTCAGGTCATCATGGTGAAGTCGTCCTTTTCTTCGGGATCTCCAACGTACTTACGAATAGGTAAGGGGTAACTGCGGAAGAATGGACCTTACAAGGTTGGCTATCTAGCAGATAACTCAGGGAATGTGGTAGAAAGTAACTCTCGAATAGATAATTAAGAAAATATTGAGAGTAAAGTAAGAAGGTACCATGAGAAGTTTCAAATGGATAGGTAATTGTTCGATGTCTGAAACAACATGCGAAAGGGGTCCAGAGCAACGAGATTGAATATTGCGTCTGTTAATAGAATAGATCACTAGGACGGTGGCCCGTGATCTTTCCTACGAAGCCAAGCGTGAGGAATGACTTTAGAAACAGGGGTGTACAGGAGAGTCAGGTTTCGATCCTGTGGAACTGTGGGTTATGGGCCCACCATGTGGTTAAAAGTAGGAAGGTTGGTGATATCTTGCACGATCGTGTAAGCAAGGCATGTCAGAGGATAGTCTGTCGGCCATGTTGGCAACAACATAGGTACCAAGGGCGAGGGATGAAGAGAACCATTTTCCTGCTCGTTGAACGAGGCGGACCAGTAGGCAAAGTTCTCGTCCATCGGTGGTTACCGGAATGTCATCAACAATAGTACAGGGTCTTACTGACCGAGTTGTACACCACGGTGTTTACATAAGCCGGGAGATATTTCTGCTTAGGTCATATAGATCACAGAAAGGTTAAACAAAACAATGGAAAGGAAATTATGTCTATCAGATTAAACCAAACAATGGAAGGGAAAATGTGTTTAAACACATATTTCAAGGGTATATCCTTCCCAAGGACAAGCAGAGCAAGATATCCTTGATAGGATATAAAGTAGAAAACCCTTTTAGGTAAGGGGAGAGAAATTTCACGACATTACCCATACAGCTATGTTTGGATAATTGAGTAGGAAACATTTAGCATTGGGCTTTAAATTGTCTTGTTGAAAATCGGAGTACCATAGACATGTTTCGAGATAGCATTAACATGGTCTTCAAGCAAAGGTCAGCCTTTGGATACACAAAGGATTCATCAGGAAGAACTTATAGAATAAGTCTTACCATTTCCTCGTGGAAGAATAGATAACCTTGCTAGAAGTAAGCTATAACAATAGGTCCTCCAGCCAAGTGTGCTAGGCATGACAACACCTTACCGGGTCACATAAAAACCATTGTTATAACTCTTGGGAATATGTTCCAATCATCATATCTGACCGAGATTCAGATCTGATTGGTGTCAGGATAACTCAGACTCAGAATGCTTGAGAAGAAAGGTGCAACACAAACTGTCGAGATGACATTGTAAGATTCTTGGGAAATGAACTATGGGAGTGAGTATCAACACAAGAGTTCATCATTAAACCAAGGAGAGGTGAGGAGGTGGCTGATTGACTCAGCGATAATTCATTGACATTTCCAAAAAGGATGGATTTCCACAATTATGTGAACAAGGAGATAACATTAGCCAGATCAAATGACTTAATGATGTATGCTGGAGGAAAACATACACAATTAAACATGGGTTGAAAGGTGCACCCGAAATATGGGCTGGGTTGCACGATCAATGTTAGAATGGTGACTTGACGAACAAAAGAATTAGAATGAAACTCGACCATTCACTTCAAAGCAATAGGGTTGCTAGAAGTTTTGAATTCACACATCATAGTTCAATTGTCAGTATTCCGGTTAGAAACAACACGGGTATCAAGAAAGAATGGTGATGGTGAGAAGTATCACCATACCAAGAATTCTTAAGAGGTGGTGAAATTCTCACGACCTTCTTGACATAAAAGATGGTAACACTCCGCGGTAGAACATAACATAAGTTGGATAGCAAGGAACTGAAGGTACAACACAAAACAAGATCAAGTTTGTGTTGAACGGAAGGCAATAATGTTGTCGATGATAACCCAAATCTTCGAGGGCAAAGGATGGTATTTCTCATCATGAATTTGATTGATATTCTGGAAGAGCTTAGAATGTTGATAATGATCACGACACATTTGTCGAGAGATTACCTGAAGATGTAATCGATCAGCGATGACATCAAGTCAAAGGAATGATGAAGAAAGAGGTTATTGGAACCATGGGTACGACACAAACTCGAAAACGAGCTTGTTGTCCAAAGCAAAATGATATGATGAGGAAAGATCGACGTAAGCTTAGCTCATCGTCAAAAATTTGTGCTCTGGGAAGAAGGACCAGGTAGCACAGTTAAAAGTTTGCACGATAATGATATAGTCAATTAGGCTAGGAATGACTTGAAGGATTATTAAACTCATAAGCAACGAAGATTACTTAGAGTTATCAAACCAGAGTGCGGAATCGGTTTACTTACCGGTGTTCTTGAGCGACTAACAACTCAGAACCCATGAGAAATTGGAATCAGTGAGGAATAATAGCTGATGGAGACTCATAAGATGCAACACAGTTCTTAGATATTCTCGAGATACCAGAGGGTAATACTCAACGGTAGATCAAGGTAGAGGTTAGACTGGTGTATTGACTTGCAAAAGACAAGTGCTTTAACTTGTCCGGGAAATGAGATCAAAGAGAAAATATGGTCGAAACCACGATTGCATAGGATCAGTTCACAGATACCAGATGATATTATATCAACAAAATAGTTATTATTACAAGAAGCTTCTATGGTAGGATCTACGTCGTGTCCATGGGCATGAACACAAAGTTCAAGGTCGACTCCCACTTCTTCAATGTATACCCTTCCATTCACCTCTCACTCTCGAAGAAGTTGTAGTGTTGAGATTTTATCTAGCAAAACACCAGAAGAGTATGACTCATGAAAACTTTCGAGTTTACACATATTAAGGAAGGCATAGGTTCAACCCGTCAGGGTATCGTGGAAACATATACCACAAGTTTCAATAGTAAATACAACAAGCTCGAAAGCAGAGCATGGTTGGTCAATCAGAGGATAGGATTTACCAATGGATAAAGAACTTCCAAAGGGATTGAATATGAAGGACGCTATCGGATAAAATCCAACAAAGGATCCGGTGGTCCTCAAAGGATCTGATGTGAGCATCGGTACTCAACTAGAGGAAGAAACAATGCAAGGAGATCAGACTATAGAAACAACTGAGTAATTCAAAGCTCAAATGCAAAAGAATTATTATTTCCGACCAAGGGATCAGAAGCAAACACTCTGATTAAGGATGGATAAGTTGCGTATGCTTATGGGTACAATTGATGGCAATCCGATTGGTCAAGAACCAACTCATGTTTAAAATGATGTCTGGGCCAGAAAGATAATGTAGAAGGGTCGACTGATGATTGTGTGCATTCGCACACATGTTGAATCAGTAGGATCAAAATGACGGTGTCAAAAGATACTAGTGAATATTGCCAGATATATGGGAAGCATCCATAATGCAAGTAGACAAGTATTTGCAGAGCAATAAAGCTGCTAAGGATTTTCGGAGGATTGAATAGTATTTCAAAGACTTTTGTGAAACACCTGAACAACTGGGGATGAGCGGATACTCGGAAAGTGCGAGAAATTATTCTTAGGGGTATTCAGGTGGTAAAGAACTGCAAGGAGGATTCTCGAAACAACGAAGAGCAGTTCGTGGCATCTTGTAATAACAAGATCAATGGGATTGAATGTAGGCAAGTGTATGCAAAAATCCATACGGATATAATAGTGGTAGGGAATTTGCAAAGGCGGTGGGCACAAGCGTCTCGCGAAAACATCGAATAGCATCTTCGGAACCTTCTGGTGAAGCAGTCGATCATCTGGAATGAAGAGGCTCTCCGGCAGGAAGTGGTAACGAGAACCTAGAGTTATAATTAGTAAAATCATTTTACCCGAATAGAAGAGATATCAGAATCCCAGAGTATAGACGAGGAATAAAAGATCCTAATACCACCCGATGGCGACGTGGGGCCGTAAGCCGCACAGCCATGTTAGTAAAACAATTTTCATCGACTAGACTCGACTTCGGCCAAGGAGTATGGAAGGGGGATTCCTACAGGCAGTCGGCTCTGATACCAACTTGCGACGCCCCCGATTCAGTCGTACACTAATCATACACGCAAACGTGTACGATCAAGATCAGGGACTCATGGGAAGATATCACAACACAACTCTACAGATAAAATAAGTCATACAAGCATCATATTACAAGCCAGGGGCCTCGAAGGCTCGAATACAAGAGCTCGATCATAGACGAGTCAGCGGAAGCAACAATATCTGAGTACAGACATAAGTTAAACAAGTTTGACTTAAGAAGGCTAACACAAACTGGGATACAGATCGAAAGAGGCGCATGCCTCCTGCCTGGGATCCTCCTAAACTACTGTTGGTCGTCGATAGCGGGTTGCACGTAGTAGTAGGCACCTCCCGAGTAGTAGTAGTCGTCATCAACGGTCGCGTCTGGCTCCTGGACTCCACCATCTGGTTGCGACAACCAGAAAGAAAGGAAAGGGGGAAAAAGGGGGAGAAAGCAACCGTGAGTACTCATCCAAAGTACTCGCAAGCAAGGAGCTACACTACATATGCATGGGTATCAAATGGAATAAGGGTATCATATGTGGACTGAACTACAGAATGCCAGAATAAGAGGGGGATAACTAATCCTATCGAAGACTACGCTTCTGGCCACGTCCATCTTGCAGCATGTAGGAGAGAGTAGATGGTAAGTTCACCAAATAACATCAAGTAGCATCGTATAGCATAATCCTAACCGATGATCCTCCCCTTGTCGCCCTGTGAGAGAGCGATCACCGGTTGTCTCTGGCACTTGGAAGGGTGTGTTTTATTAAGTATCCGGTTCTAGTTGTCATAAGGTCAAGGTACAACTCCAAGTCGTCCTGTTACCGAAGATCACGGCTATTCGAATAGATTAACTTCCCTGCAGGGGTGCACCACATAACCCAACACGCTCGATCCCATTTGGCCGGACACACTTTCCTGGGTCATGCCTGGCCTCGGAAGATCAACACGTTGCAGCCCTACCTAGGCACAACAGAGAGGTCAGCACGCCGGTCTAAATCCTATGGCGCAGGGGTCTGGGCCCATCGCCCATTGCACACCTGCACGTTGCATACGCGGCCGGAAGCAGAACTAGCCCCCTTAATACAAGAGCAGGCTTACGGTCCAATCCGGCGCGCGCCACTCAGTCGCTGACGTCACGAAGGCTTCGGCTGATACCACGACGTCGAGTGCCCATAACTGTCCCCGCGTAGATGGTTAGTGCGTATAGGCCAATAGCCAGACTCAGATGAAATACCAAGATCTCGTTAAACGTGTTAAGTATCCGCGAACACCGACCAGGGCCAGGCCCACCTCTCTCCTAGGTGGTCTCAACCTGCCCTGTTGCTCCGCCACAAAGTAACAGTCGGGGGCCGTCGGGAACCCAGGCCCACCTCTACCGGGATGGAGCCACCTGCCCCTTCAGCCCCCATCTCCGAACAGTACCACAGGTAATGTAACTGTGTAAAGTATATAGTATATGCCCGTGATCACCTCCCGAAGTGATCACGGCCCAGTAGTATAGCATGGCAGACGGACAAGAGTGTAGAGCCACTGATGGAACACTAGCATCCTATACTAAGCAGTAGGATAGCAGGTAATGGTAACTACAGTAGTAGCAAGGACAGGCTATGTATTAGGATAGGAATAACGGAATGCAGTAACATGCTACACTACTCTAATGCAAGCAGTATAGAGAAGAGTAGGCGATATCTGGTGATCAAAGGGGGGGCTCGTCTGGTTGCTCTAGCAAGAGAGAGGGGTCGACAACTCCGTAGTCGTACTGGGTAGCAGCGGCGTCGGTCTCGGTGTCTAGCGAGAGAAGAGGGGGAAGAAACAATAAATATTTGAGCAAATAGATGCATAACAATGCATGACAAGACACGTATCGGTGCTAGAGGTTCCCTAAAGCGGTATGAGGTGATACCGGTGAAGGGGGGAAACATCCGGGAAAGTATCCCCGGTGTTTCGCGTTTTCGGGCAAAGGAGCCGGAGGGGGAAAGTTGCGAGTTTGATATGTTAGGGGTGCGTGGCGGACGAACGGGCTGCGTATCCGGATTCATCTCGTCGTTCTGAGCAACTTTCATGTAGAAAGTATTTTCATCTGAGTTACGGATTAAAAGATATGATTTTCTAAAGATTTTATTAATTTCTGGAATTTAATTAATTAATTAATTAATTCGAAAATGAATTAATGACATCAGCATGATGTCATACTAACATCAGCAGTCAACGGAGTTGACTTGGTCAACCTGACCAGTGGGTCCAGTGGGACCCACCTGTCAGACACTGTCTATGTTAATTAGAGATTAGGCTAAACAAACTACTGTTTAATTAACTAACAGATTAGTTAGATTAATTACTAGGATTACTTAACTTAATTAATTTAGTTAATTAATTAATTATTTAAGTTTATTTATTTATTTTTTTGTTTATTATTCTCTTTTTTTATTGGAAACATTCTGTGGGGTGGGGCCCCTAGTGTCAGTGGCACAGGGGCCGTAGTGGGTTACGGGCGCTACGGGCGGGTCGGGCGTTGCGGCGCCCAAATCGCCGGGGCGAGGAGGGCCGGGGCAAGGCCATGACCGTGGGCGTCCGACGGGGCGCGGCGTCGCCCGAACGGGCACGCCGGCGAGCAAAGGCCCGAGGCAACGGCGGGCCGCGGGCATTGGCTTGGCCGCGGCCGAAGGCGGAGCAGAGCGGGGGGGGAAGCAGGGGCACCACGGGGCGCGGGCGCGTGCGCGAGCACGGCCAGGGCATGGCCCCGACGCGCGTTCGGGCACGGAATGGCGCCGGCGACAGTGAAGGGAAGAGGCAAGGCGCAGGGGGGGCGCAGCCCGGCACGGTGCGGTGTCGCCCGGGAGGGCCACCGACGAGCAGCGCCACCGAGGGGGAAGGCGAGGCCAAGGCCCGCGGGGAAGCGCGACCACGAGGCGAGCGCGTACGGGGTTGGTGAACAGGGGCACGCCGGGCGGGGCGAGGCCACGGTGAGCACGGGCCGGGGCACGACGAGCGCCGCACCGGAGCGAGGCAAGCACCGGCGAGAGGGGACGGGGAGCAGGAGGCCCGGGGTCCTCACCGGGGTGCGTAGGGAACAGGCAGCGTGCTCGAGAGAGGAGGGGGTGAGTGGGTGCGGGTATTGGGTTAGGGTTTCCCCCCTGGTGGGGTTATTGAGGGGAGGGGTTGGGCCGGTGGGTGTGGCCGAATGGGCTAGGTGGTTGGCCCAGTTGGGCCATGGCCCATGGAGGGGGGGCTTTCTCTTTCTTTTTTTGTTTTTTGTTTTCCCTTTTTGTATTTTCTTTCTTTTCTGTTTAAATCATTTTAAACCATTTAGCCATTTTATAAAAATGTGTTTGTTGCACCATAATTACCCTTGTATTAGTTGTCACCGTTTGTACTTTTTAGTTTTGACATTTGAAAACTTTACTAGTTTGACTTGAGTTTGAATTTGAATTTTGAATCGGTTTTTGAACTAACCCAAGATTAACTACAGTGACAGAGGTGACGCGACATCGTTAACGAGGGATTACTGTAGCCTAATTATCCAGGCGTCACAGATTGATACCTTGGTTCTCAAGAACTGAGGGAAATACTTATGCTGCTCTACTTCATCACCCTTTCCTATTCAAGGGAAAACCAACGCAGTGCTCAAGAGGTAGCAAGAAGGATTTATGGCGCCGTTGCCGGGGAGTCTATGCAAAAGCCAACATACCAAGTACTCATCACAAACCCTTATCTCCCACATTACATTATTTTCCATTTGCCTCTCGTTTTCCTCCCCCCACTTCACCCTTGCCATTTTATTTGCCTTCTCTCTCTCTCTCTCTCTCTCTCTCTCTCTCTCTCTCTCTCTCTCTCTTCGTCCTCCTCCTCTTTCTCTATTCGCCTCTTTTTGCTCGTCTCTTGTTTGCTTGTGTGTTGGATTGCTTGCTTGTCACGATGGCTCAAGATAATACCAAATTGTGTGACTTTACTAATACCAACAACAATGATTTTATTAGCACTCCGATTGCTCCTCTTACCGATGCTGAATCTTGTGAAATTAATGCTGCTTTGTTGAATCTTGTCACGAAAGATCCATTTTCCGGCCTTCCTAGTGAAGATGCCGCTACCCATCTAAACAACTTCGTTGATTTGTGTGATATGCAAAAGAAGAAAGATGTGGATAATGATATTGTTAAATTGAAGCTATCCCCGTTTTCGCTTAGAGATCGTGCTAAAGCTTGGTTTTCGTCTTTGCCTAAAAATAGTATTGATTCAAGGAATAAGTGCAAAGATGCTTTTATCTCTAAGTATTTTCCTCCCGCTAAGATCATCTCTCTTAGAAACGATATTATGAATTTTAAGCAACTTGATCATGAACATGTTGCACAAGCTTGGGAGAGGATGAAATTAATGATATGTAATTGCCCTACGCATGGTTTGAATTTATGGATGATTATACAATTTTTTTATGCCGGATTGAATTTTGCTTCTAGAAACCTTTTAGATTCGGCCGCGGGAGGCACTTTTATGGAAATCACTTTAGGAGAAGCTACTAAACTCCTAGATAATATTATGGTTAATTATTCTCAATGGCACACCGAAAGATCTACTAATAAGGAAGTGCACACGATAGAAGAAATTAATGTTTTGAGTGGAAAGATGGATGACCTTATGAAATTATTTGCTAATAAAAGCGTTTCTTCTGATCCTAATGATATGTCTTTGTCTACTTTGATTGAGAATAATAATGAATCTTTGGATGTGAATTTTGTTGGTAGGAATAATTTTGGTAACAACGCATATAGAGGAAACTTTAATCCTAGGCCTTATCCTAGTAATTCCTCTAATAATTATGGTAACTCCTACAACAATTCTTATGGAAATTTTAATAATATGCCCTCTGATTTTGAATCTAATATTAAAGAATTTATTACTTCGCAAAAGAATTTCAATGCTTTGATTGAAGAAAAATTGCTTAAGATTGATGAGTTGGCCAGGAACGTTGATAGAATTTCCCTTGATGTTGATTCTTTGAAACTTAGATCTATTTCACCTAAGCATGATATCAATGAGTCTCTCAAAGTATGAGAATTTCCATTGATGAGTGCAAAGAAAGAACCGCTAGGATGCGTGCTAAGAAAGATTGCTTTATAAAAGCATGTTCTTCTAGTTCCCATGATAACAAAGATGAAGATCTAAAAGTTATTGATGTGTCCCCTATTAAATCTTTGTTTTGTGATATTAATCTTGATAATGATAGGACTGAATATGATCCACCTTTACCTAGAAGGCGTTCCAAAAATTCAGAGTCTTTAGATCTTGATGCTAAAATTGTTAAAAGTGGGATTGAAGAAGTCAAAACTTTAAATATCGATGAACCCACTATTTTGGATTTAAAGGAATTTAATTATGATAATTTCTCTTTGATAGATTGTATTTTCTTGTTGCAATCCGTGCTAAATTCTCCTCATGCTTATAGTCAAAATAAAGCCTTTACCAAACATATCGTTGATGCTTTGATGCAATCTTATGAAGAAAACTTGAGTTGGAAGTTTATATCCCTAGAAAACTTTATGATGAGTAGGAACCTACTATAAAAATTAAAATTAAAGATCATGAGTGCTATGCTTTGTGTGATTTGGGTGCTAGTGTTTCCACGATTCCTAAGACTTTGTGTGATTTGCTAGGTTTCCGTGATTTTGATGATTACTCTTTAAGCTTGCACCTTGCGGATTCCACTATCAAGAAACATATGGGAATAATTAATGATGTTCTTATTGTTGCAAATAGGAATTACGTGCTCGTAGATTTTATTGTTCTTGACATAGATTGCAATCCTTCATGTCCTATTATTCTTGGTAGACCTTTCCTTAGAATGATTGGTGCAATTATTGATATGAAGGTTGGGAATATTACATTCCAATTTCCATTAAGGAAAGGCATGGAACACTTCCCTAGAAAGAAAATTAAATTACCATATAAATCTATTATGAGAGCCACTTATGGATTGCCTACCAAAGATGGCAATACCTAGATCTATCTTCGCTTTTATGCCCAGCTAGGGGCGTTAAACGATAGCGCTTGTTGGGAGGCAACCCAATTTTATTTTTATTCCTTGATTTTTCTCCTATTTAGTAATAAATAATTTATCTAGCCTATGTTTTGGTTGTGTTTTTTGTGTTCAATTAGTGTTTGTGCCAAGTAGAACAGTTGGGAAGACTTGGGGAAAGTCTTTTTAATCTTGCTGTAAAAAACAGAAACTTTAGCGCTCACGAGAATTGCTGCAATTTTTATTTGGAAAGTGATATTTAGTCAATTATTTTTTCATATGATTAATATATAAATTCCTAACGTCCAGAAATTTATTTTAGAATTTTTGGGGTTCCAGAACTTGCGTTAGCTACAGATTACTACAGACTGTTCTGTTTTTGACAGATTCTGTTTTTCATGTGTTGTTTGCTTATTTTAATGAATCTATGGCTAGTAAAATAGTTTATAAACCATAGAGAATTTGGAATACAGTAGGTTTAACACCAATATAAATAAAGAATGAGTTCATTACAGTACCTTGAAGTGGTGTTTTGTTTTCTTTCGCTAACGGAGGTCATGAGATTTTCTACTTTAAGTTTTGTGTTGTAAAGTTTTCAAGTTTTGGGTAAAGATTTGATGGATTATGGAACAAGGAGTGGCAAGAGCCTAAACTTGGGGATGCCCATGGCACCCCCAATATAATCTAAGGACACCTAAAATCCAAAGCTTGGGGATGCCCCGGAAGGCATCCCCTCTTTCGTCTACTTCCATCGGTAACTTTACTTGAAGCTATATTTTTATTTACCACATGATATGTGTTTTGCTTGGAGTGTCTTGTATTATTTGAGTATTTATTTGTTAGTTTTCCACAGTCATGCTTGTTGTACACATCTTTTGAGAGAGACACACATGATTCGGAAATTGTTAGAATATTCTATGTGCTTGACTTATATCTTTTGAGTTATATAGTTTTTGCTCTAGTGCTTCACTTATATCTTTTAGAGCACGTTGGTGGATTTGTTTTATAGAAACTATTGTTCTCTCATGCTTCACTTAGATTATTTTGAGAGTCCTACAAAACAGCGTGGTAAATTGCTTTAATTATGTTGGGCATTCAAGATTAATAATAAATTTTTCTTATGAGTGTGTTGAATACTATGAGAAGTTCGATACTTGATAATTGTTTTGAGATATGGAGATGGTGATATTAGAGTCATGCTAGTTGAGTAGTTGTGAATTTTAGAAATACTTGTGTTAAAGTTTGTGATTCCCGTAGCATGCACGTATGGTGAACCGTTATGTGATGAAGTCGGAGCATGATTTATTTATTGATTGTCTTCCTTATGACTGGCGGTCGGGGACGAGCGATGGTCTTTTCCTACCAATCTATCCCCTAGGAGCATGTGCGTAATACTTTGCTTTGATTACTTGTAGATTTTTGCAATAAGTATATGAGTTCTTTATGACTAATGTTGAGTCCATGGATCATACGCACTCTCACCCTTCCACCATTGCTAGCCTCTCTAATACCGCGCACCTTTCGCCGGTATCATACACCCACCATATACCTTCCTCAAAACAGCCACCATACCTACCTATCATGGCATTTCCATAGCCATTCCGAGATATATTGCCATGCAACTTACCACCGCTCCGTTTACTATGACACGCTCCATCATTGTCATATTGCTTTGCATGATCATGTAGTTGACATTGTATTTGTGGCAAAGCCACCATTCATAATTCTTTCATACATGTCACTCATGCATCATTGCACATCCCGATACACCGCTGGAGGCATTCACATAGAGTCATATCTTGTTCTAAGTATTGAGTTGTAAGTAAATAAAAAAATGTGATGATCATCATTTTTAGAGCATTGTCCCAAGCGAGGAAAGGATGATGGAGACTATGATTCCCCCACAAGTCGGGATGAGACTCCGGACTAAAAAAAGAGGCCATAAAAAAGACAAAAAGGCCCAAATAAAAAAAAATAAAAAATGAGAGAAAAAGAGAGAAGGGACAATGCTACTATCCTTTTACACACTTGTGCTTCAAAGTAGCACCAAGATCTTCCTAGAGAATCTCCTATGTTATCACTTTCATATACTAGTGGGAATTTTTCATTATAGAACTTGGCTTGTATATTCCAATGATGGGCTTCCTTAAAATGCCCTAGGTCTTCGTGAGCAAGCGAGTTGGATGCACACCCACTTAGTTCTTTTTGTCGAGCTTTCATATACTTATAGCTCTAGTGCATCCGTTGCATCGCAATCCCTACTCACTCACATTGATATCTATTAATGGGCATCTCCATAGCCCGTTGATACGCCTAGTTGATGTGATACTATATTCCCCTTTTTGTCTTCTCCACAACCACCATTCTATTCCACCTATAGTGCTATGTCCATGGCTCACGCTCACGTATTGCGTGAAGATTGAAAAAGTTTGAGAACACTAAAAGTATGAAACAATTGCTTGGCTTGTCATCAGGGTTGTGCATGATTTAAATACTTTGTATGGTGAAGATGGAGCATAGCCAGACTATATGATTTTGTAGGGATAACTTTCTTTGGCCATGTTATTTTGAAGAGACATAATTGCTTAGTTAGTATGCTTGAAGTATTATTATTTCTATGTCAATATTGAACTTTTGTATTGAATCTTTCGGATCTGAATATTCATACCACAATTAAGAAGAATTACATTGAAATTATGCCAAGTAGCATTCCACATCAAAAATTCTGTTTTTATCATTTACCTACTCGAGGACGAGCATGAATAAAGCTTGGGGATGCTTGATACGTCTCCAACGTATCTATAATTTTTGATTGTTCCATGCTATATTATATCGTGTTTTGGACATTATTGGGCTTTATTATACACTTTTATATTATTTTTGGGACTAACCTATTAACTGGAGGCCCATCCCAGAATTGCTGTTTTTTTTCCTATTCCAGAGTTCCGCAGAAAAAGAATATCAAATGGAGTCCAACGGAATGAAACCTTCGGGAACGTGATTTTTGAAACAAACGTGATCCAGAGGACTTGGACCCTACGTCAAGACATCAACCAGGAAGGCACGAGGTAGGGGGGCGCGCCTACCCCCCAGGCGTGCCCTCCGCCCTCGTGGGGCCCACGTTGCTCCACTGACGTACTTCTTCCTCCTATATATACACCTATGTACCCCCAAACTACCAGATACGGAGCCAAAACCCTAATTCCACCGCCGTAACTTCCTATATCCACGAGATCCCATCTTGGGGCCTTTTCTGGAGCTCCGTCGGAGGGGGTATCGATCACGGAGGGCTTCTACATCATCACCATAGCCTCTCCGATGAAGTGTGAGTAGTTTACTTCAGACCTTCGGGTCCATAATTATTAGCTAGATGGCTTCTTCTCTATTTTTGGATCTCAATACAAAGTTCTCCCCCTCTCTTCTGGAGATCTATTCGATGTAATATTCTTTTGCGGTGTGTTTGTTGAGATTGATGAATTGTGGGTTTATGATCAAGTTTAACTATGAACAATATTTGAATCTTCTCTGAATTCTTTTATGTATGATTGGTTATCTTTGCAAGTCTCTTCGAATTATCAGTTTGGTTTGGCCTACTAGATTGATCTTTCTTGCAATGGGAGAAGTGCTTAGCTTTGGGTTCAATCTTGCGGTGTCCTTTCCCAGTGATAGTAGGGGCAGTAAGGCACGTATTGTATTGTTGCCACCGAGGATAACAAGATGGGTTTATATCATATTGCATGAGTTTATCCCTCTACATCATGTCATCTTGCTTAAAGCGTTACTCTGTTCTCTTGAACTTAATACTCTAGATGCATGCTGGATAGCGGTCGATGTGTGGAGTAATAGTAGTAGATGCAGGAAGGAGTCGGTCTACTTGTCTCGGACGTGATGCCTATATACATGATCATACCTAGATATTCTCATAACTATGCTCAATTCTGTCAATTGCTCAAAAGTAATTTGTTCACCCACCATAATACTTATGCTCTCGAGAGAAGCCACTAGTGAAACCTATGGCCCCCGGGTCTATTTTCCATCATATTAATCTTCCAATACTTAGTTATTTCCTTTGTCATTTATTTTACTTGCATCTTTATTTCTCTTTGTCATAAAAATACCAAAAATATTATCTTATCATATCTATCAGATCTCACTCTCGTAGGTGACCGTGAAGGGATTGACAACCCATTTATCGCGTTAGTTGCGAGGAATTTATTTGTTTGTGTAGGTGCGAGGGACTCGTGCGTGGCCTCCTACTGGATTGATACCTTGGTTCTCAAAAACTGAGGGAAATACGTACGCTGCTCTGATGCATCACCCTTTCCTCTTCAAGGGAAAATCAACGCAGTGCTCAAGAGGTAGCAAGTAGGATTTCTGGCGCCGTTGCCGGGGAGTCTATGCAAAAGTCAACATACCAAGTACCCATCACAAACCCTTATCTCCCACATTACATTATTTGCCATTTGCCTCTTGTTTTCCTCCCCCACTTCACCCTTGCCATTTTATTCACCCTCTCTCTCTCTTCGTCCTCCTCCTCTTTCTCTATTCGCCTCTTTTTGCTCGTCTCTTATTTGCTTGTGTGTTGGATTGCTTGCTTGTCACGATGGCTCAAGATAATACCAAATTGTGTGACTTTACTAATACCAACAACAATGATTTTATTAGCACTCCAATTGCTCCTCTTACCGATGCTGAATCTTGTGAAATTAATGCTGCTTTGTTGAATCTTGTCACGAAAGATCCATTTTCCGGCCTTCCTAGTGAAGATGCCGCTACCCATCTAAACAACTTCGTTGATTTGTGTGATATGCAAAAGAAGAAAGATGTGGATAATGATATTGTTAAATTGAAGCTATTCCCGTTTTCGCTTAGAGATCATCCTAAAGCTTGGTTTTCGTCTTTGCCTAAAAATAGTATTGATTCATGGAATAAGTGCAAAGATGCTTTTATCTCTAAGTATTTTCCTCCCGCTAAGATCATCTCTCAAGGATATTAGGAATTTTAAGCAACTTGATCATGAACAGGTTGCATAAGCTTGGGAGAGGATGAAATTAATGATACGTAATTGCCCTACACATGGTTTGAATTTATGGATGATTATACAAAAATTTTATGCCGGATTGAATTTGGCTTCTAGAAACCTTTTAGATTTGGCCGTGGGAGGCACTTTTATGGAAATCACTTTAGGAGAAGCTACTAAACTCCTAGATAATATTATGGTTAATTATTATCAATGGCACACCAAAAGATCTACTAATAAGAAAGTGCACGCGATAGAAGAAATTAATGTTTTGAGTGGAAAGATGGATGAACTTATTAATTATTTGCTAATAAAAGCGTTTCTTCTGATCCTAATGATATGCCTTTGTCTACTTTGATTGAGAATAATAATTTCATAAAAGATATGTTTTGCTCGTGAGAGAGGCTTAGTCAACGGGTCTGCAACATTCAGATCCGTATGTATCTTGCAAATCTCTATGTCTCCCACCTGGACTTGATCGCGGATGGAATTGAAGCGTCTCTTGATGTGCTTGGTTCTCTTGTGAAATCTGGATTCCTTTGCAAAGACAATTGCACCAGTATTATGAAAAAAGATTTTCATTGGACCCGATGCACTAGGTATGACACCTAGATCGGATATGAACTCCTTCATCCAGACTCCTTCATTTGCTGCTTCCGAAGCAGCAATGTACTCCGCTTCACAGGTAGATCTCGCCACGACGCTTTGTTTAGAACTGCTCCAACTGACAGCTCCACCGTTCAATATAAACACGTATCCGGTTTGCGATTTAGAATTGTCCGGATCAGTGTCAAAGCTTGCATCAACGTAACCATTTACAATGAGCTCTTTGTCACCTCCATAAACGAGAAACATATCCTTAGTCCTTTTCAGGTATTTCAGGATGTTCTTGACCGTTGTCCAGTGATCCACTCCTGGATTACTTTGGTACCTCCCTGCTAAACTAATAGCAAGGCACACATCAGGTCTGGTACACAACATTGCATACATGATAGAGCCTATGGCTAAAGCATAGGGAACATCTTTCATTTTCTCTCTATCTTCTACAATGGTTGAGCATTGAGTCTTACTCAACTTCACACCTTGTAACACAGGTAAGAATCCTTTCTTTGCCTATTCCATTTTTAACTTCTTCAAAACTTTGTCAAGGTATGTGCTTTGTGAAAGTCCAATTAAGTGTCTTGATCTATCTCTATAGATCTTGATGCCCAATATGTAAGTAGCTTCACCGAGGTCTTTCATTGAAAAACTCTTATTCAAGTATCCTTTCATGCTATCCAGAAATTCTATATCATTTCCAATCAACAATCATCCACATATAATATTAGAAATGTTAGAGAGCTCCCACTCGCTTTCTTGTAAATACAGGCTTCTCCGAAAGTCTGTATAAACCATATGCTTTGATCACACTATCAAAACGTTTATTCCAACTCCGAGAGGCTTGCACCAGTCCATAAATGGATCGCTGGAGCTTGCACACTTTGTTAGCACCCTTTGGATCGATAAAACCTTCAGGTTGCATCATATACAACTCTTCTTCCAGAAATCCATTCAGGAATGCAGTCTTTACATCCATTTGCCAAATTTCATAATCATAAAATGCGGTAATAGCTCACATGATTCAATGGACTTATGCATCGCTACGGGTGAGAAGGTTTCATCTTAGTCAACTCGTTGAACTTGTTGAAAACCTTTCGCAACAAGTCGAGCTTTGTAGACAGTAACATTACCATCAGCGTCTGTCTTCTCCTTGAAGATCCATTTATTCTCGATGGCTTGCCGATCATTGGGCAAGTCAACCAAAATCCACACTTTGTTCTCATACATGGATCCCATCTCAGATTTCATGGCCTCAAGCCATTTTGTGGAATCTGGACTCATCATCGCTTCCTCATAGTTCGTAGGTTCGTCATGGTCTAGTAACATGACCTCCAAAACAGGATTACCGTACCACTCTGGTGTGGATCTTACTCTGGTTGACCTACGAGTTTGGTAGTAACTTGATCTGAAGTTTCATGATCATCATCATTAGCTTCCTCACTAATTGGTGTAGGTGTCACAAACACCGGTTTTTGTGATGAACTACTTTCCAATAAAGGAGAAGGTATAGTTACCTCATCAATTTCTACTTTCCTACCACTCACTTCTTTCGAGAGAAACTCCTTCTCTATAAAGGATCCAAATTTAGCAACAAAAGTCTTGCCTTCGGATCTGTGATAGAAGGTGTACCCAACAGTTTCCTTTGGGTATCCTATGAAGACACATTTCTCCGATTTGGGTTCGAGCTTATCAGGTTGAAGCTTTTTCACATAAGCATCGCAGCCCCAAACTTTAAGAAATGACAACTTTGGTTTCTTGCCAAACCACAATTCATAAGGAGTTGTCTCAATGGATTTAGATGGTGCCCTATTTAACGTGAATGCATCTGTCTCTAAAGCATAACCCCAAAACGATAGCGGTGAATCAGTAAGAGACATCATTGATCGCACCATATCTAGTAAAGTATGATTACGACATTCGGACACACCATTACGCTATGGTGTTCCAGGTGGCGTGAGTTGCGGAACTATTCCACATTGTTTCAAATGAAGACCAAACTCGTAACTCAAATATTCTCCTCCACGATCAGATCGTAGAAATTTTATTTTCTTGTTACGATGATTGTCCACTTCACTCTGAAATTCTTTGAACTTTTCAAATGCTTCAGACTTATGTTTCATCAAGTAGATATGCCCATATCTGCTCAAATCATCTGTGAAGGTGAGAAAATAACGATACCCACCGCGATCCTCAATATTCATCGGACCACATACATCAGTATGTATGATTTCCAATAAGTCTGTTGCTCGCTCCATAGTTCCAGAGAACGGCGTTTAGTCATCTTACCCATGAGGCACGGTTTGCAAGTACCAAGTGATTCATAATCATGTGATTCCAAAAGTCCATCAGAATGGAGTTTCTTCATGCGTTTTATACCAATATGACCTAAACGGCAGTGCCACAAATAAGTTGCACTATCATTATCAACTCTGCATCTTTTTGCTTCAATACTATGAATATGTGTATCTCCACTATCGAGATTCAAAAATAATAGACCACTCTTTAAGGATGCGACCATAAAAGATATTACTCATATAAGCAGAACAACCATTATTCTCTGATTTAAATGAATAACCGTCTCGCATCAAACAAGATCCAGATATAATGTTCATGCTTAACGCTGGCACGAAATAACAATTATTTAGGTCTAATACTAATCTCGAAGGTAGATGTAGAGGTAGCGTGCCAACTGCGATCACATCGACTTTGGATCCATTTCCCACGCGCACCGTCACCTCGTCCTTTGCCAATCTTCGCTTAATCCGTAGTCCCTGTTTCGAGTTGCAAATATTAGCAACAAAACCAATATCGAATACCCAGGTACTACTGCGAGAATTAGTAAGGTACACATCAATAACATGTATATCACATATACATTTGTTCACCTTGCCATCCTTCTTATCCGCCAAATACTTGGGGCAGTTCCGCTTCCAGTGACCAGTCTGTTTGCAGTAGAAGCACTCAGTCTCAGGCTTAGGTCCAGACTTGGGTTTCTTCTCCTGAGCAGCAACTTGTTTGCTGTTCTTCTTGAAGTTCCCCCTTTTCTTCCCTTTACCCTTTTTCTTGAAACTGGTGGTCTTGTTGACCATCAACACTTGATGATCCTTCTTGATTTCTACGTCCGTTGCCTTTAGCATTGCGAAGAGCTCGGGAATTGTCTTATTCATCCCTTGCATATTATAGTTCATCACAAAGCTTTTGTATGTTGGTGGCAGTGATTGAAGAACTCTGTCAATGACACTATCAACAGGAAGATTAACTCCCAGTTGAGTCAAGTGATTATGATACCCAGACATTTTGAGTATATGTTCACTGACAGAACTATTCTCCTCCATCTTGCAGCTGTAGAATTTATTGGAGACTTCGTACTCTCAATCCGGGCATTTTCTTGAAATATTAACTTAAACTCCTGGAACATCTCATATGCTCCATGACGTTCAAAACGTCGTTGAAGTCCCGGTTCTAAGCCGTAAAGCATGGTACACTAAACTATCGAGTAGTCATCAGCTTTGCTCTGCCAGACGTTCATAACATCTGGTGTTGCTCCTGCAGCAGGTTTGGCACTTAGTGGTGCTCCCAGGACGTAATTCTTCTATGCAGCAATGAGGATAATCCTCAAGTTATGGACCCACTCCGTGTAATTGCTACCATCATCTTTGAATTTTGCTTTCTCAAGGAACGCATTAAAATTCAACGGAACAACAACACGTGCCATCTATCTACAATAACATAGACATGCAAAAATACTATCAGGTACTAAGTTCATGATAAATTAAGGTTCAGTTAATCAAATTATTAAAGAACTCCCACTTAGAAAGACATCCTCTAATCATCTAAGTGATCACGTGATCCATATCAACTAAACCATGTCCGATCATCACGTGAGATGGAGTAGTTTTCAATGGTGAACATCACTATGTTGATAATATCAACTATATGATTCACACTCGAGCTTTTGGTCTCAGTGTTCCGAGGCCATATCTGCATATGCTAGTCTCGTCAAGTTTAACCTGAGTATTCCGCGTGTGCAAAACTGTCTTGCACCCGTTGTATTTGAACATAGAGCTTATCACACCCGATCATCACGTGGTGTCTCATCACGAAGAACTTTCGCAATGGTGCATACTCAGGGAGAACACTTGTACCTTGAAATTTAGTGAGAGATCATCTTATAATGCTACCGTCGATCTAAGAAAAATAAGATGCATAAAAGATAAACATCACATGCAATCAATATAAGTGATATGATATGGCCATCATCATCATCTTGTGCTTGTGATCTCCATCTCCGAAGCACCGTCATGATCACCATTGTCACCGGCGCGACACCTTGATCTCCATCATGTTGTCTCGCCAACTATTGCTTCTATGACTATCGCCACCACTTAATGATAAAGTAAAGCAATTACAGGGTGATTGCATTGCATACAATAAAGCGACAACCATATGGCTCCTGCCAGTTGCCGATAACTCCGCTACAAACCATGATCATCTCATACAATAAATATAGCATCATGTCTTGACCATATCACATCACAACATGCCCTGCAAAAACAAGTTAGACGTCCTCTACTTTGTAGTTGCAAGTTTTACATGGCTGCTATGGGCTGAGCAAGAACCGTTCTTACCTACGCATCAAAACC
Organism: Triticum dicoccoides; assembly: GCF_002162155.2. NCBI lineage: Eukaryota > Viridiplantae > Streptophyta > Magnoliopsida > Poales > Poaceae > Triticum > Triticum dicoccoides. Next base: position 409,103,946 of record NC_041382.1, on the reverse strand, counting down.
ACAACGATAGTTCGTCAAGTTAGTGTTGTTTTAACCTTCTCAAGGAACGGGCATAGCCACACTCAGTTCAACTAAAGTTGGAGAAACTGACACCCGCCAGCCACCTGTGTGCAAAGCACGTTGGTAGAACCAGTCTCGCGTAAGCGTACGCGTAATGTCGGTCCGGGCCGTTTCATCCAACAATACCGCCAAACCAAAGTATGACATGCTGGTAAGCAGTATGACTTGTATCGCCCACAACTCACTTGTGTTCTACTCGTGCATATAACATCAATGCATAAAACCTGGCTCGGACGCCACTGTTGGGGAACGTAGTAATTTCAAAAAAATTCCTACACACATGCAATATCATGGTGATGCATAGCAACGAGAGGGAAGAGTATCGTCCACGTACCCTCGTAAACCATAAGCAGAAGCGTTAGCACAACGCGGTTGATGTAGTCGTACGTCTTCACGATCCGACCGATCCAAGCACTGAACGCACGGCACCTCCGAGTTCTGCACATGTTCAACTCGATGACGTCCCGCGAGCTCCGATCCAGCAAAGCTTCACAGGAGAGTTTTGTCAGCACGACGGCGTGATGATGGTGATGATGATTCTACCGATGCAGGGCTTCGCCTAAGCACCACTACGATATGATCGAGGTGGATTATGGTGGAGGCGGCACCGCACACGGCTGGGAGAGGTCAACAGATCAACTTGTGTGTCTAGAGGTGCCCCCTGCCCCTTATATAAAGGAGTGGAGGAGGGGAGGGCCGACCCTCTCTAGGGCGCGCCATGGGGAGTCCTACTCCCACCGGGAGTAGGATTCCCCCCTTTCCAACTTGGAGTAGGAGAGGGAAGGAAGAGGAAGAAGGGAGGAAGGAAAGTGGGGGCCGGCCCCCTTCCCAATTGGGATTGGGCTTGGGAGGGGGGCCACCTCCCTTGATCCTTTCCCCTCCTTTCCACTAAAGCCCAATAAGGCCCATATACCTCTCGGGGGGTTCCGATAACCTCCCGGTGCTCCGGTATATTCCCGATCTCACCCAGAACCATTCCGGTATGTCTTGACCATTTCGAGACTCCTCGTCATGTCCATGATCACATCCGGGACTCCTAACTACCTTCGGTACATCAAAACACAAAAAACTCATAATACGATCTTCACTGAACTTTAAGCATGCGGACCCTACGGGTTCGAGAACTATTTAGACATGACCGAGACACGTTCTGGTCAATAACCAATAGCGGAACCTGGATGCTCATATTGGTTCCCACATATTCTATGAAGATCTTTATCGGTCAAACCGCATAACAACATACGTTGTTCCCTTTGTCATCGGTATGTTACTTGCCCGAGATTCGATCGTCGGTATCTCAATACCTAGTTCAATCTCGTTGCCGGCAAGTCTCTTTAATCGTTCCATAATACATCATTCCAGAACTAACTCATTAGTTACAATGCTTGCAAGGCTTATAGTGATGTGCATTACCGAGTGGCCCCAGAGATACCTCTCCGACAATCGGAGTGACAAATCCTAATCTCGAAATATGCCAACCCAACAAGTACCTTTGGGGACACCTCTAGAGTACCTTTATAATCACCCAGTTACTTTGTGATGTTTGGTAGCACACAAAGTGTTCCTCCGGTAAACGGGAGTTGCATAATCTCATAGTCATAGGAACATGTATAAGTCATGAAGAAAGCAATAGCAACATACTAAACGATCAAGTGCTAAGCTAACGGAATGGGTCATGTCAATCACATCATTCTCCTAATGATGTTATCCCGTTGATCAAATGACAACTCATGTCTATGGCTAGGAAACATAACCATCTTTGATCAACAAGCTAGTCTAGTAGAGGCATACTAGTGACATTCTGTTTGTCTATGTATTCACACATGTATCATGTTTCCGGTTAATACAATTCTAGCATGAATAATAAACATTTATCATGATATAAAGAAATAAATAATAACTTTATTATTGCCTCTAGGGCATATTTCCTTCAATCGTCTCCCCCTTTTCCTAGTCCAAGTAGGAGAAGAAGGAAGGAGAGGGAAAGAGGGGCCCCTCCCCCTCCCCTAGTCCTATTCGGACTCCCCTGGGGGCGGGGGGGGGGGCACCTCCTGGCTGCTGCCCTCTCTCTCCCCTAAGGCCCACTAAAGACCATTACTTCCCCGGGGGGTTCTGGTAACCCTTCCGGCGCTCCGGTTTTATCCGGAACTATCCAGAACACTTTCGGTGTCTGAATAACATGGTCCAATATATTAATATTTTTGTCTCGACCATTTTGAGACTCCTCGTAATGTCCGTGATATCATCCGGGACTCCGAATAACCTTCGGTACATCAAATCACATAACTCATAATACAAATCGTCATCGAACGTTAGGCGTGCGGACCCTACGTGTCGTGGGTTTGTCAGGGCAGATGTCCTCGTGAAAGGACTTAGTCGTGGAGCCATCATAACGGGTTTGCTTAAAGGGGTTAAACCGGACAAGGGGACATGGGGAGTTTATACTAGTTCGGCCCCTTCGATGAAGGTAAAGGCAGCTATGTCTGAGCTAAACTTGGATATGGAAGTCTTCTTTCGTTTAGGGTGAAGTAAGACCAAGCTCATGAGCTTATTATCCTAGGTCGTAACAAATTAGTTGATAGTGATAGGATCAAAGCCTATGTCTAGTTGTGATTGTGATTGGTATTGCTAGGGTTTCGATGACCAGGGAGCGAATCCGCTTTTACTGGCTCTCGAGTTGTTGTCTCTTGTCCCTAAACCGCTGCCGGGTCGTCCCTTTATATACATAGGTTGACGCCCGCCGGTTTACAGAGTCCCGAAGCCGGATCATAAACGTCTCCGGTTCGGTCTCTACACTTCCTATCTTACAATGCAAGTTACATAATAAGGTCGGTTTACATCTACAGGCCTTAACTTGCCTCTGGGCCTTGGGCCTTCATAAAGCGCCATCATTCTTACGTCTTCATGGGCTTCTAATCTTCATAAAGCTAATCCGGCTACTCCTGGACGATTTAGGTTCAGTAGTAATATCCCCAACATTAGGCCCCAGATTGGTTTGAACTTGTTCATGTCAATCTTCGACACTTAGAAAAATTCCTCCCTTTTCACCTTCGCATAGATCTTTTAAACCGCCGTGAAGTCATCCTCTAGATTTGTAGTAAACCACTGTGACGTCACCTGTTCATTAAAACCAAAGATACCCTTTATTAATGAGCATCCAACAATCGAGGCAACAACCTTGTCATATATCCATTTTTAGGCTCCTCGATTCCCACCCTTGTCGCTTATTTCTTTGCCTTATAAATAGGGTTGAGGATCCCTTTCCTTTTCCTCCCGTTGCCTCTTCGTCTCTTCTTCCTCCTCACGACTCCTCTACGCCCGAGCGCCGCCGCTGTCGTCGAGCTTCACCTCTGCCTCATCATTGGCCGCTGCATCAACCTGACTGAACCAGAAAACTGCGGCGTGTCTCCGTTGCTTGAACAGTCGCTGTAAGTTCTTTCCCCTCCCCCTTTGTAGATCTGTCTAGGGTTTCTTTGTTCTTCGCAGTTCACCGAAGTTCATCAATGCTCCGGTGCAGCTCTTCCCTGTACCTCCTTAGTCCATGAATAAAGAACCTCTTAGCTTGATATATTTCGCGTAATGGTTTATCTTCCGCTACCACAGCAAACCCTTGCGTGCATAAGAACTGATCTGAACCTTTATGAACTGCTTCGGGACCAACCCTTTCAAGTCAAAATATTTTTGCTTTCCTGTCTTTCGGTAGATCCAAAATATCCATGTCCCCTTGTGGAACCTGTTTTACCTTACTTAGTTATTCTTGTCTTAGATCTGTACCCTCTTTATCACTTTGGTGATTTACCTTTGTATAAGCAATCTATCACATACCATTAGCCCTCTGGTAAACCGTAGGAGCCTTTTAGCTCCGTTGTTATACTCCGGTTTAACAGCATGTGCATACCCTTGTTCCGATATTGCCTTGTCATTCATTATTGCATTAGTCTCCGGTTTATACAATTTCACATATCTGTATATCTTTATTCCATTGCATCTTGCATACCACCATGAATGATTTGTAAACCGGCATTTCTTTTTCAGCTTTTCGCTTCACAATGGCCAAACAGTTTGCCGCTTGCAACTGGGATCCTTCCCGGATCACCGAAGAACAGTTGAACGGAATGGTCAGTATCGACACCTTGCCCAAGAAAACGGAAATTCGATGGCGAGTTCCAGGAACAGAGAATCCTCCTACCCCGAGGCAGGGTGAGGTAGTGGTCTTTGTTGACCACATAGGCCGTGGTTTCAAACCGCCCGGGTCAAAGTTTTTTCGAGACGTTCTTGCCAGTTTCCAACTCCATCCTCAGGATATCGGACCCAACTCGGTGTCCAATATATGCAACTTCCAAGTCTTCTGTGAAGCATATTTACAAGAAGAACCAACTGCTGAGCTATTCCTGGACTTTTTTCATCTGAACCGGCGGACAGAATTTGTAAATAGTCCCAACACTGAACTTGGTGGTGTCTCTATTCAAAAGCGGAAAGAAGTCGAATTCCCTCATGCCAAACTGCACAGTCACCCTAAGGAATGGAACCAGACTTGGTTCTATTGCATAGATACCTCCCCTGAAGATGAGAACCCTCTTCCAGGCTACTGTGAGCACCGGCTTTCCAACACTCATCCAATGCCGCAACGTTTAAGTTCTGCAGAACGGGCCAAATACGCCCCTCAACTTGCCAAGCTCCGGGCCTTCATGGCCAACGGTTTAACAGGCGTTGATTTTGTTCGTTGCTGGATATCTTGGAGCGTCTTGCCACTAAGCCGCCGCCCCGGTTTAATGTGTGAATATACTGGTGAAATAGAAGACCCCCAATGCCACATCAACATTCAGATAACCGATGAAGAGGTCACTGAAAGTGTTAAGAAAATTTTGAATGAACCAGAATCAGTTTGTCGTCAAATCGGCCTGAACCCCTTCTATACTCAAAATAAACCGCCTGCTGTAAGCACTATGATTCCTTTTATCTTTGGTATCTTTAAATTGTTCAACTTGTAAATTGTCTTCTGTTTGTCTATGAACAGGTTGATGATCCCTTCTGGAAGAGGAAATCCGCAGATAAAGTGGCAAAGCCATCCCGTCCCAAAACCAAAGCCGTCAAGCGTAGCTCAAAGCAGAAAATGGTTGACCGGATCAACATGGAACTTGATGAAGATGCAGATGATCCGGAAGTTGAGGTAGAACTTGACTCACTTGGCTCCCTTTTCATGCACCTCATTAATAATGATCTTTATCAGGAGGACGTAGAAGGCAGCCAGGCTAATGATGTAGAGGTAATTACCCTTTCCTCCAGTTCAGACTCTATGCCAACACAAAAAACCCGTCAAGCAGTCCAGAAAGTAAGCTTTTCTCATCCTCTTGCTTACTTGGATCCAACATTTATTTTGAAGACGCAGCAGCATGAAGCTCGCCGGACAACCCGACACAGTGGCCAACAGGTCACTTCGGCCGGTTTACCTGATACCCCGGTTTGGAAGCGCCGATCTAAGGTCTCTCGCACTTCTGACAATTCTTATCCCAAGGCAGTATTTTCAGACAACCTCTTAATCCGTCCGATTCAAATTATTAGGTGACACCTCCCTCATCCTCTGGCGAATCAATAGCAACCCAACTCCCTCTTGAAACTATAGCTGGGTAAGCATTCAAACCCTTTCTTCATATGCATTGCAAATCTTGAATAAGATGCTAAACCTCTGTTAATTTTCTTTTGCAGATCCAAAGCCAGACCCAACAAGAAAGCTCGGGTCAATAATCCGTCAGAAGACCAGGTGGTTTTCGAAGAAGAGCAAATAGGTGAACCGGACCAAACTCGTGAACCGGAGGGTCCTCATCCTGAAGCTACCTTTGATGAACTGCCCCTTCAAGACCAGAATATTGGTGAACAACCAGAAGCTAATCCTGCTGCGCCTGACACTGAATCGTTAGCTCCAAATCGGGCTAGTCCGGTGAGAGGCACTGATACTACTGAAGGCTAAGGAGATGATGTTATCATTACTGGCATGGGCCACAGCTCTCCTGGCAATCCTGTAATCTTGGCCCAACACAGTGCCAAAGAGGAACGTGCTGCCAGGGAAAAGGGTAAATGGAGTACTGACTTATCAAGTTATGCTCATCTCAGTGCTGAAGAACTTCACTCCGGTTTTTTAAACCGCCTGCACTCAAACCGTGACTATGAAGCCGGCTTGGTAAACCCAATGAAGGAATGCTATGAGGTATTTTCATCTCCCTTTATTTCTTGATTCCAAAGTTGAAACACTAGCCCAAGTAGCCCCCAAGGGTCGTTTTATGATGTTAATCTTAAACCGGGACTTAGTAATACTTTAATTATCTCCTGCTGACCCTCAAAATGCCAGGTCCTTAGTGAAAACCAAAACCGATACTCTACCAATGTAATTATATAGCTTTCCTCAGTGTAGCCCCCAAAGGCCGTTTTAGCTTTGCGAGGTAATTCGGGTCTTTAATCCATGCATCCGTTTTGAACAGATGTACATTAGCCCCCAAGTGTCAAGGATAATGCTTGCATTGTTCTGGGGACTTATAAAAGATGTAGTGAATCAGAGCAAATAGGCATTAGCCCCCAAGTACGAAGTGCATAACTTGTTATACGCGTTGTACTTAAAAAATAAATATCCTGTTGTTGGCATATCTTTGCTGTTACAGGCCGAGCTAAGCAATAGAGATGCCCGAACCACTGATTTGCAAGAGAACGTGAAGTCCCAACAAGAAGAGGCTGTGAAAGCCAAGGAGGAGCTGACCAAAGCCCTGACAGCTATGGGAAAGCTAAAGGAGTCTTTTAACAAAGAACGTGCTGACTGGGAAACCGAGAAGGCCGGTTTAACCAAAAGAGCTGAGGATGCCGAAGCAGCCTTGAAGCCAGTTGTAGATGAACTATCTGGTTTGAAGTGGCAAATCAACGCTATGACGTCTGCTGTTTTTGGTAAGTATCTCGTTATGCAGTTTGTCAAATCCATGAGATCTTATCATTTACCAGTTTGCTGATTTGAAACTGTGATAGGCACTCGTATTGCTCATCTGGGCACAGATATGCGGATGAAGCTTAAAGCGGCTTATACCTTGATTGAACAGCTGTACTATGGATCCCAGCGTGCTATTTGCACTGCAGCTTACAACAAACCAGCGCCATCACTGATAAAAGAGACTCTTGAGAAGTTGGCCATGTTACCAGCCCGGATTACCGAACTGAAGAAGGCAGCCGCAAGAGCAGGAGCATTAACCGCGCTAATCCAGGCCAAGGCATGGATTACGGACCTTGAAGTGGATGACATTATAAAAGGATATCCAGGTGTGAAGGAGGACGGTTCAAACTTTGACAATGATGATCTTCGAAGGCTGAAAAAAGAGATGCGGCCAATAGCCAGTAAACTGGCAGAAGACACAGACTTATCTCATTTCCAGCCGGCTTACGACACTGAAGGGAAGAGGTAGCCTGCCGAAATCCATGAAGTCGAAGAACTTGTGCCTCCAATCTGTAAGCATACTTACGCTCCTGACATTAACCCCTCCAGCCTTATCCATGAAGAAGCCGTGTTTCAAGCTTTAAACGGAATCGATTGGTCAACGGTTGATTTCCAGCGTCTGGGGAGGGATGAAGAAGAAGTGATTGCACCAAATGACCCTCAACCGTCAAACCGTCCAGACGAAGCATCTTAAACCAGCATCCGGTTTACCAGCTATTGTGTGCCAATGCTTTAAAAACAATTATTCAATCGGAGCCATTTTGAAGCTTCTTGTAATAGGATAGCAAAACTCCTTTATGTGTCATGCCATCGAGCATGTTTTGTGGTGCTTTGATATTGTAAAAACTTGCTCTGCTTTTTGGGATCTATGTATGCATAGCCCATGATTATTTGTGTTCCTGGTTAGAAGAACTTGAAAGTGTCCTAGTGGTTTACCACTGGACGGGTCATGATGCCTTAGAAGAGACAATACTTGGATGGATAATCAAAGTTTGTATAAAAAATAACATGTGCAACATACCTCGTTGGCTGACCAACTTCTGATAACTCCGTCCTTAATTTGTCGGATTATGATAATAAACCATACCGGGATATACTAAACACCAGTTTTTCCTTATAACTCTGGCGACTTGTTAGTCAAAACCAGACCGGGTTAATGAACGCTGGATTATAACTGATCATGTACTGGCAACTTGTAGTTGAAAGCCAAGCCGTGTCAAGGACGCCGGTTTATCAGAAAATATTATGAACCTCAACAAAGGAGAAAAGATTGACAAATAAAACTCAGAAGAACATGCGAGGCTTTTTATGAGCTGCCAGGCTCCAAATCGAGGCTTTTTATGGGATGCAAGGCCACTGAGTTAAACCATTTTACAAAGCCTTTTTTTAGATGGACCTCAATCTTTAACCAATCACCGATTTAACTGTGACAAGTTCAGGGTCCATGGGATTGACTTGTCAAACGTTCGATGGGTCATACCAGGTTTACCTGGACGGAGTGACTTACTTAAAGAGGCAGGATAACCTGGGGTTTTAGGTGAATACACCTGGCTTCCAAGCCTGGCTTGATAGCCTATTACAAGGGTTCAAACTCATTGTTCTTTGAGAAGCAAAGAGCCCCCAGGTAATATGTGAGCTGTGCTTGGTGGTTACCTATGTTTGAACTGTGCTTAATGCAACAGACTCTCTTTGGTCCCACATAATTTCCTTTTTGGCTTAATGCCTATCAAGAGGTGTAGGTATGGTATGATAACAACCAAGCCCCCTAGTGATATCCCTTTATGGTGTTGAACCGATCAAGAGGTATAGCTATGGTGTGACAACAACCAAGCCCCCTAACGATATACCTTTGTGGTTTCAAACCGGTCAAGAGATGTAGCTGGTTCAGATATGACCAAGCCCCCTAGTGATTTTCTTTATATCCGTGCGGCTGCAGAGACCGGTTTAACAAAACTCCGCTTTGTCAGTAGAAACTCTTGTAAGCACACACATGATGTAAAAAGAAGAGAGACCCCGCTTTATTCAAGGCTCCGGTTTATTATATAATATGTACATTGTCATAAATATGTACATATGAAGAGCCTGTGGCTCAAGTATAGTAAGGCCAAAGAAGAGCTATATTCCACGGCCGCTTGGTCTCCTCCTCTGATTTACGTGAGTCTTTATGCTCTCGAACATCAATGAGGTAGTATGACCCGTTGTGTTGATTCTTGCTGACCACAAAGGGTCCTTCCCAAGGTGGGGATAACTTGTGCATATCAGTCTGATCCTGGATGAGCCGGAGCACCAAATCGCACTCTTGAAAGGTTCTGGTCTTAACCCGGCGGCTGTGATAACGTCAGAGATCTTGTTGATAAATCGCCGAACGTGCTGCTGCAAGATCACGCTCCTCATCTAACAAGTCCAGTGAATCCTGACGTGCTGTCTCATTATCAGCTTCAATATAAGCTGCCACACGGGGCGAGTCGTGACAGATGTCACTAGGAAGAACTGCCTCCGCTCCATAAACCATGAATAAAGGTGTGTAACCCATAGATCTGTTGGGTGTGGTGTTGATGCTCCATAACACAGAAGGTAATTCCTCCACCCAACAACCCGGTGTCCGCTTCAAAGGAACCATAAGCCAGGGTTTAATACCTCTCAAAATTTCTTCATTTTCCCTCTCCGCTTGACCATTAGATTGGGGGTGAGCCACTGATGCGATATCAAGCCGGATGTGCTCACGTTGGCAAAATTCCTCCATCTCTCCCTTTGACAGATTAGTACCATTATCAGTTATAATACTGTGTGGAAAGCCAAACTGGAATATCACCTTTTTGATGAACTGAACCGCCGTGGCCACATCACACTTACTGACTGGCTCTGCTTCCACCCATTTGGTGAACTTGTCAACTGCCACTAACAAGTGGGTCTTTTTGTCCTTGGAGCGCTTAAAGGGTCCAACCATATCAAGCCCCCAAGTCGCAAACGGCCACGTTATTGGAATCATCCTCAACTCCTGAGCCGGAATATGAGCACGTCGTGCAAATTTTTTACAACCGTCACACCTTTTGACTAAGTCCTCCGCATCAGCGTGAGCTGTTAACCAATAAAAACCGTGGCAAAAAGCTTTGGCTACCAAAGACTTTGAACCGGCGTGGTGACCACAATCCCCTTCATGGATTTCTCGCAAAATCTCACAACCCTCTTGAGGAGAGACACAACGCTGAATTGCCCCTGAGACGCTATAACGATGTAGCTCTCCGTTGAGTATGGTCATCGACTTAGAACGCCGGATTATCTGCTGGGCCGAGGTTTCATCCTCCAGTAACTCGCCCCGGTTCATGTAAGCCAGGTATGGGATTGTCCAATCCGGTATGACATGCAAAGCTGCCACCAATTGAGCCTCCGGATCAGGAATAGAGAACTCCTCCTCTGTTGGTACCTTGACCGATGGATTATGCAGCACGTCAAGAAAGACATTTGGTGGGACCGGTTTACGCTGAGAACCGAGGCGGCTTAAAGCGTCCGCCGCTCCGTTCTTTCACCGGTCTATATGGTCCACCTGATAACCCTTGAAGTGACCAGCCACTGTGTCCACCTCTCGTCTATATGCAGCCATGAGTGGGTCCTTAGAATCCCAAGTGCCAGACACCTGTTGAGCCACCAGATCTGAATCCCCAAAGCACTTAACCCGGCTTAAGTTCATCTCCTTAGCCATCCGAAGACCGTGGAGCAAGGCCTCATACTGAGCTGCATTGTTAGTACAAGGGAACATTAAACGGAGGACATAACAAAACTTGTCACCTCGTGGGGAAGTTAATATGACTCCAGGCCCCGAGCCCTCCAACTGTCTGGATCCATCAAAGTGAATAGTCCAATACGTATTATCTGGCTTTTCCTCTGGTGCCTGCAATTCTATCCAATCATTGATGAAGTCCACGAGTGCTTGGGATTTAATCGCTGTGCGAGGTATGTATTTGAGCCTGTGAGGTCCAAGCTCAATAGCCCACTTGGCAATCCGGCCAGTTGCTTCTCTGTTTTGAATGATATCTCCCAGAGGGGCTGAAATGACCACTGTGATAGGATGGCCCTGAAAATAATGTTTAAGCTTCCGGCTTGCCATAAACACTCCATACACCAGCTTCTGCAAATGTGGATACCTCTGCTTTGATTCAATGAGTACCTCACTGATATAATAAACCAGTTGTTGAACCGGATACTCCTTTCCAGCTTCCTTGCGCTCCACCACAATAGCCACGCTAATAGCTCGAGCATTAGCAGCCACATATAGCAATAACAGCTCTTTATCAATCGGGGCTGCAAGCACAGGCGGTTCAGCTAACTGCCTCTTCAGATCCTCAAACGCTTTATCAACCGCCTCGCTCCAGACAAAATCATATGTTTTCTTTAGCATCTGATATAAAGGGATAGCCTTCTCCCCAAGACGGCTGATAAACCGGCTCAAAGCCGCAATCCGGCTGGCCAGACGTTGAATGTCATCGATACACGCCAGTTTAGCCAAAGATGTAATTGCTGAGATTTTTTCCGGATTAGCCTCAATGCCTTTGTTTGATACCAGAAAACCCAAGAGTTTGCCTGCCGGGACACCAAAAACACACTTTTCCAGATTGAGCGTCATCTTGTAAACCCGGAGGTTGTCAAAGATTTCTCTCAAATCATCTATCAATGTTTCCTCCTTACTGGATTTTATCACAATATCATCCACAAATGCATGAACATTACGCCCAATTTCCTTATGAAGACAATTCTGAACACAACATTGATAAGTCGCCTGGGCACTCTTAAGCCCAAAGGGCATGGAGACATAGCAGAAGGCTCCAAAGGGAGTTATGAAAGCTGTCTTCTCCAGGTCCTTAACTGCCATTTTGATCTGATGATAACCAGAATAAGCATCCAGAAAACACAAACAGTCACAACCCGTCGTAGCATCAATGATCTGATCAATACGAGGAAGGGCAAAGGGGTCTGCAGGGCAAGCCTTGTTCAAGTCTGTGTAATCCACACACATACGCCAAGTGCCGTTTTTCTTAAGAACCAGCACCAGATTAGCCAACCACTCCGGGTGAAAGACCTCCACGATAAACCCTGCGGCCAACAACCGAGCTACTTCTTCACCAATAGCCTTGTGCCTTTCTTCATTGAAGCGGCGGAGAAACTGCCGGACCGGTTTAAACTTAGGATCAATGTTAAGTGTGTGCTCAGTGAGTTCCATCGGTACACCTGGCATTTCAGAAGGTTTCCATGCAAAGATGTCCCGGTTCTCACGGATGAACTCGATGAGCACGCTTTCCTATTTGGGATCCAGGTTAGCGTTGATGCTGAACTGCTTGGATGAATCGCCAGGAACAAAATCAACCATCTTAGTATCTATGGCCGATTTAAATTTCAACACCGGATCGTGTTCCGTAGTTGGCTTTTTCAAAGAAGTCATATCTGCCGGATCAACTTGGTCCTTATAAAACTTCAGCTCCTCCGTGGCACAAACCGACTCAGCATAAGCCGCATCACCTTCCTCACATTCCAAAGCAATATTCCTGCTCCCGTGTACTGTGATGGTCCCCTTATGACTTGGCATCTTAAGCTGCAGATACACATAACACGGCCTCGCCATGAACTTAGTGTAAGCCAGCCACCCAAACAAAGCGTGATATATACTTTTGATTTTTAGCACCTCAAAAGTCAATGTTTCTGATCTTGAATCATGATCATCTCCAAAAGCCACCTCTAAGGCTATCTTGCCCATTGGATATGCAGACTTACCAGGCACCACACCATGAAAAACGGTGTTTGACGATTTAAGATTCTTATCTGTCAACCCCATATGATGGAAGGTATCGTAATATAGAATGTTGATACTACTTCCCCCATCCATGAGTACCTTAGTGAACTTATATCCCCCAACTTGAGGGGCTACCACTAAGGCCAGATGACCCGGATTGCCAACCCGGGGCGGGTGATCCTCTCTACTCCATAAAATGGGTTGCTCAGACCAGCGCAAATACTGAGGCACCGCCGGTTCAACAGAGTTCACCGCCCTCTTGTGAAGCTTCTGATCACGCTTACACAAGCTAGTGGTGAAGACATGATATTGCCCACTATTTAACTGCTTAGGATTGCTCTCATAACCCGACTACTGCTACTGCTGGTTCCCCTGATGGTTGTAACCTCCCTGGTTGCCTTGGTGCCCTTGATTGATGTGTCCGGCTTGATTGCCCTGAAATCCTGAACCGGAACTGCCACCTCCGTAACCCGGCCCGTGGAAACCACCTCCTGAACTGCCGGGCGGGCCATTATCGTACTGAAACATATTGGAGTTCTTGAAATCTTGCATGATATAACAATCCTTCCAAAGATGCGATGCTGGCTTCTCCTTTGATCCATGCTTTGGACAGGGTTGATTTAACAGGCGCTCCAAATTGGGGCCTGAACCTCCGCCCCTCTGGGGCTGCTTGCCTTTATGGCGCTGACCATTCTCTTGAGCATTGGTGTTAGCCACAAAGTCCAAGCTGTTGTCGGCCTTGCGCTTACCATTGTTCCCATGGCCTGTCGGATTATGCTGCTGACCCTTGGTGTTGCCGTTCTTTTTCACTTTCCCCAGTTTGTCCTCCTCCGAGTCAGGGTCTTTGGTATTATCTGAATCGGCGTATTTAACCAAAGCGGCCATAAGCGTTGACATATCATTGCAGTGACGTTTGAGCCTTCCTAACTTCTGTTTGAGCGGCAGAAAACGGCAATTACCCTCCAACATTAGCACTGCGGTATCTGCATTGATATGATTTGATGAATGCAAAATAGCTGAGACCCGCTTTACCCAATGGGTCGTGGACTCGCCATCCTCTTGGACACAAGCGGCTAGATCCACAATTGACATGGGCTGCTTACAAGTATCTTTAAGTTCTGGATAAACCGTGCTTCAATTCGGCCCATGATCTGACAGAGTTAGTTGGTAAGCTCTTTAACCAAGTATGAGTTGTTCCTTCCAACATCAGGGTGAAGTATTTAGCACATACCGCTTCATCCACATCTAACATCTCCATTGCCATCTCGTAGCTTTCAACCCATGCCTCTAGCTGCAGATCGGCGGTATAATTGGGTACCTTACGAGGTCCTTTTAAATCCTTGGGCAGTCTCACATTACGCAAAGCGGGGGTAAGACACGACACCCCTAAGGAACTGAATACCACACCTGGCTCTACTGAAGTGGTAGGGTGAACCGGAGTAGGTTGACGGGCTCCGTGCAGAGCTGCTAACTCAGCCTCTCGACGTGCGCGACCATGATCTACCACATTCTGTGCATTAGCACCTCCCCTTGCCGGGTTGTGCCTTCGCGGCGAATTACGGCGACGTGCACTGCTTGATACGGCCGGTTCATCCTCAACGTGCGTGCTGTAGCTCCGGCTTGGGCGAGGGGTGGAATGAATCCTCTCACGACTGTGCGAATATGCCTGTTGCTGGTTTAGGGCTGTTTGAAGGAGATCCCTGGCCCGTCGTGCCTCAATCGCAACTGGTGATTCACCGTCGATTGGGAGGGCTGCCAATCGTAAAGTGGCAGCCACAATGTTGTCCAACGGGTTGGAGTAATGCCCGGGAGGTGTTGGAACATACCGTGGCACAATGTTGTTCTGACGAGGCAGGTCCATCGTGCGTGGCTGAACCGGCGCTCCTGTTCCTGGCGCCTCCGTCCGGTTTAATATTGGCTGGTTACTGGTTCCTACTCCTGGTGTGTTGAAGAGATTTCTTGGCTCATAACTCGGCGGGAGATGCGATCGGTATCTTCTCCTCATGACTTCCTCTGAAGCATTCTGATCCAGCCTAAGCCGGTAGGCCTGAGCTTCCAACTCGGCCTGTTCTGTAGCCATCCTAGTGTTCTCTGCCGCTAGGTCCGCTTTAGCCTGAGTTATCTGATCTTTCACCTTTGCGATCTCCGCATTGTGCTGATCTCGGGCTGCTGCGTCCACTTCCGCGGCCATCAATGTTGCCAAACCGTCAAACAAGTCAGACAGAACTTGAGCCGGAGGTGGCGCAGAGCTCCCTGCCCCCGCCGGCATGGCTGTTGCTGAACCGGGGAGCATTGCTGCAGAGGTTGATGAGTGGGGCACTGACTGTGTACCGGCCATGAAGATAGCGGCCCGGTTTGGCAGATCAGGGGAGTCCGGAATACTGTTGCCCTCGGAACCTCCACTAATCCGGCCATCCTGCAACTGATAGAGCGATTCGGTCTCCCCAGAAGACTCGTCGTCGGAGCAGACGACGGTTTCTCCATCGGATGCCGGTCCGTCCTCGTATTTTGCTCCATGGATGACACCTACGAAGACATGCTTTGCCATGGGCTGAACTGGGGAAGGGCTCGCACACTGAGCCATCTCGATGATGTCGGTGTAGGTGTCCGGCTCAGGGCCCGGTTCGCCAATCTTGCCGATGAAGATGTGAATCCCACCAAAGGGGACCCGGTACCCTTATTCGATTGTATCGGCCTTGGGGCCCCATCCCGCGTTGTCGATGTAGAGCTTTCCGCGACGACTCTTCGTCATCCGGCCCAAAGCGTATCCCTTGAGTCCATCAAAGCCGCCCTTTAAGAACTCGAAACCATCGTGCGACAGCCCCACGGTGGGAGCCAACTGTCGTGGGTTTGTCACGGCAGATGTCCTCGTGAAAGGACTTAGTCGTGGAGCCATCGCAATGGGTTAGTTTAAAGGGGTTAAACCGTACAAGGGGACACAGGGAGTTTATACTAGTTCGGCCCCTTCGATGAAGGTAAAAGCCTACGTCTAGTTGTGATTGGTATTGCTAGGGTTTCGATGACCAGGGAGCGAATCCACTTTTACTGGCTCTCGAGTTGTTGTCTCTTGTCCCTAAACCGCTATAGGGTCGTCCCTTTATATACATAGGTTGACGCCCCCAGTTTACAGAGTCCCGAAGCCGGATCATAAATGTCTCCGGTTCGGTCTCTACACTTCCTATCTTACAATGCAAGTTACATAATAAGGTTGGTTTACATCTACAGGCCTTAACTCGCCTCTGGGCCTTGGGCCTTCATAAATCGCCATCATTCTTACGTCTTCATGGGCTTCTAATCTTCATAAAGCTAATCCGGCTACTCCTGGCCGGTTTACGTCCAGTAGTAATATCCCCAACACTACGGGTTCGAGAACTATGTAGACATGACTGAGACACATCTCCGGTCAATAACCAATAGCAGAACCTGGATGCTCATATTGGTTCCTACATATTCTACGAAGATCTTTATCGGTCAAACCGCATAACAACATACGTTGTTCCCTTTGTCATCGGTATGTTACTTGCCCGAGATTCGATCGTCGGTATCATCATACCTAGTTCAATCTCGTTACCAGCAAGTCTCTTTACTCATTTTGTAATGCATCATCCCGTGACTAACTGATTAGTCACATTGCTTGCAAGGCTCATAGTGATGCGCATTACCGAGAGGGCCTAGAGATACCTCTCCGATACACGGAGTGACAAATCCTAATCTCGATCTATGCCAACTCAACAAACACCATCGGAGACACCTGTAGAGCATTTTTTATAATCACCCAGTTACGTTGTGACGTTTGATAGCACACAAGGCGTTCCTCGGTATTCGGGAGTTGCATAATCTCATAGTTAGAGGAACACATATAAGTCATGAAGAAAGCAATAGCAATAAAACTAAACGATCAACATGCTAAGCTAACAGATGGGTCTTGTCCATCACATTATTCTCCTAATGATGTGATCCAGTTCTTCAAATGACAACACATGTCTATGGCTAGGAAACTTAACCATCTTTGATTAACGAGCCAGTCAAGTAGAGGCATACTAGGGACACTTTGTTTGTCTATGTATTCACACATGTACTAAGTTTCTCGTTAATACAATTCTAGCATGAATAATAAACATTTATCATGATATAAGGAAATATAAATAACAACTTTATTATTGTCTCTAGGGCATATTTCCTTCAAAGACTGGACCCAAACCTAATACTGATTGCTTCTACTGCAAGGGGAATGGTCACTGGAAGCAGAACTGCCCCAAGTACTTGGAAGGCACTGGTACGCGTCGGTGCTAAACAAATAGTTTTTAAGCCCTTTCCGCAATGACATTTGGAACCGTTGCCAAGTGAGTGTGAGCGATAGGGGGCCCTTCCCACACGACCCAAAAACCGTCGGGGATATGCCCTCCTGGCACACATGCTCGGCAAAATGAGGTCGTGTGCGACCGACGAGCGCTCAAATATGGAAATACGTATAGTAGAGCTAAAAAACAATTATACGACAAAATTGTTTCCAGTCGCAAGTACATCCCACACAGTCAGTCCCCGCTAAACGTTTCCGTTCGTATGTACATCCCACACAGTTGCTCCAAGGAAAATGTTTCCGTTCACAGGTACATCACACACAAATTTTCCCATTAAATCATTTGCATTATTGAATGTATCACACACAGTCCGTACAAGAAACTGTGTGGCAAAGGCTGTCCATCACACACAGTTGTTATGTGGTAAATGTTTGTGCAAGGTGGCCTAATGCAAACAGTTTTCAAGAGAAAGTCGTGTGTGATTGTTCATTGATCCAACACGGTTTATTCCTAGAAACTATGTGCGTTGCCTGAGCTCATCGCCCACAGTATTTTTTCAACAACCATCTGTAATAGCAAAACCCAATTAGCAGGCTAGTTCGCCATTAGCAGGCTAATTTCCCTATTATTAATAATCCATTTATTAATCTAATTGACATTCATATTAAGCACATAATATATTTCATTTCCATATTAAGGAAGTATAATTTCATAATTGAAATACATCAGAGTACAACATGATATAGCTTCAGCACTCAGCTACCCCATTACACAACTGCACCAGCACCAAGTTTCACATGCAACATGTAGAACCTTTCGAAATTAGCATCATAGATGGTATATAGACAGATGCATCTCATCTGGAAAACTGCTGAAGTGGAAGGCGAATATTGAGCCTTCATTCATGTTGAAGGTCTTTGCAACTTTCGGCCAATGCATGTGGATGATTGACCATCCGTCCTTCGTCCTCTTTAGGAACACTTCAATATTGAACCGTGGGTGCTGTATGAAAACCTTCCTCGCCTCCTGACCATAGAGGTGGGTTGAGAGGTAATCATCAGTGGACTGCTTTGGAAAGGCATGAAAACAAGGATGTGCATAAATATCTTCTCTATATTGGAAATGGGGCAAAGGAATAAAAAAAGGCAAGGTATAATAGTTAGTACCATCTTGTAGTGAACTGATGTCTTCTTCATTGTGCACACAAAGATCTTGTTGTTTTTTGTCGCTAATTTCTTTATCCTAACAATCTTTCTGAGTTTCTTGATTTGATTGATATTCATGGACAACTCATTTCCCCATATGCAAAAAAGGGTTAAACAATGGGTCAAAACCTCTGATAGCAGGACCTACATGTGCAAAACCAAATTGTTAAAAACCAAAATATTAGAATGGTTCCTGCAATTGCACAATGATGTGCTATTAGACAACGGACCATGCACATGCTAACCTCGATTGTAAACCTTAGTGCTTCCCATTGTTTCCCTGCAACACATATAAGGTAGTTAGTCATCAGGTTAAGTATTTACTACAGCCAAATTCAATTTATGCCTCACATGATATACAATAACAGAATGCATCCACAACTATTGAACATCGCATTGCAGAATTGAACCAAACAGTTAACAAAACACCACAGCACAAATGAACCAAACGTTAACTGAGCACCATGTTGCACAATGTATAACCAAACCAAGCATGCTTGACAACTTGGAAATATAGCAATTGTATTCGTTTCTCATGTATTTTGCAAAGATAAATTCGATTTATTTCTCACATGGAAGACAATACAAAAATTGCAGCCTGAAGAGTTGAACATCACATTTGCAGAATTGAACCAAACAGTTAACTGAAGAAGACAACTAATTAACAAAACAGTTTATAAGTGAGCACCACACTGCATGACATATAGAACATATACACTAGAGCAACAGACTGCATGGTAAAATTAGATAGCATAATTCACTAGAATTTGTGAAGGAAATGCAGGAGCAACACATGCAACGGGTAAACTGAGCATGCTTAACCAGCGTAGCTAGCAAATGGCAAGGTGCTCCTCCAAGATCTGGGGGTCGGCACGAATGGCAGCCATTGTGACCTCATCCGCGCGTGCGGCCGCGATTTGTTTCTCCGCTGCCAAATGCTCCTTGAGATCATGTCTTAGGGCCGCGCTTATTTGGTGGAGGGTCGGTGATTTTGGTGGAAGGTGTCGCGCTCACACCGGCGGTCGGGGCATGTGGGATGTGGAATGAGGAGGAGGATGGGGGTCGGGTGTGGATTACCTGCCTGGATAGGCGAGGCCGAGCAGCGTGAAGGAGGATCGCCGGCGAGGAGGCGGCGGCGTTGCAAGCAAGGAGTGAAAGTTTGAACTTGGAAAGGAAGGCGGAAACAGGAGAAATGTGGCTTTTGGTAAGGGGGAGGCGGCGGGGAGGTAGATATTCCCATGGAAGCCAAAAATTTGGAATCGCTTCAGCGAAACAACTGGCGTGCAAAGTGTCATCAGACACGGTCCCTTATTCAGAACTGTGTACGATATGTGAACATCACAAATGATTCAGACAACTTAACCCGTGTGTGATGAGTTTGAACGTCAAAATTTTTGATTCGAATTTCCCTGGTTACAGTGGTCATCCACGTCATTGCATAATTTGGGTACACAAAGGAGACTAACTTCTTAATCAAGCTAGTTCAGCAATTAAACAGAGCTAGCTGACCTAAACATTAGTCTAACAAATTAAAGACCGGCGCTCTTAATTAAACAAAACAAAGAGTACTACTACGGCTTGTGCTCGTGGATCTCCGCCGCCGCCTCCATGTCCAGCTCGCACCCGACAGTCTCCTGGGGAAGGGGCTCCATGGCATCCATCGCACCATACTCGGAAAGCATCTCGCCATCCGCGTCCGCCATCTCTTTGGAAAAGGCCGCCACGAGCTGGGCATTGGCGGACGCGATCTGGGCTTGGATGGGCTCCATCATCACAAGGTATGCGGCGGAGGAACAGACGGCTGCTCGAACGCTCTCGGCGATTGCCAGATCTCCGACCGTGGGTTGCCGACCGTTGTCAGAGAAGCTTCGTTTGATTTGTGTGGTGACTGCCAGGAGCTGGGCGTGGGCGGCCTCGACATGGTTGTGGGCGGCCTCCATCAGGGCTAAGGCCGCCGCTGCGGAACAGACAGCTTCTGTGCCGCTCTCGCCAGTTGTTATCCCTGAGCCAGATGTTGCTACCACCACATGAGAAGCAACAACGGCCGTTTGGGATGCCATGGCCACCCGGTCGCAGATTGCGGCCGTGCTCATGCACCTTGTTAGCACGTGCATGGAGGCTGTGGCCGCGCTCACACCGGAGTGGGCCACCGAAGTTGCCCTCACGATGCGGGTCCACATGCCCATCTTTCACCAGCGATGATTGAATAGTGAAATGATATTTGGGGAGCGAGCTAGTGTGCTTGAGACGCCAGCTGTGGACTGTAGCCGACGCACCTTCTCGCATAAGTCATAGGCGTAGTATGCACTGACGGTGCTCCAGGATATTTTGTGTTGCATCTCACACGGTTGGTGATAATAAACTATGTGTGATCTACTTGATTTTTCATCTTGATTTGAATTACATAATGGGGTCACAGCGGCAATGGACGGTGTCTGAATTGCTAGACCTTTTATCTGGAGTGAACATGCAACTATATGTGTGTTGTAAAATAATTGGGATTATTCAGGGTTCGTTTGAACATTTTATACATTAAATTGGTTTTCTAGCCATTCAGGTGCACAATTCAAAATCAAACTACATGCACATGCTCCGGTGCACCAACATGGGTTGTAAAATCATATATGTGTCCATGTGTTTATGCTCATCTCCCATGCAAGAAATGGAGATGAAATTCGAACACCACGGCACCGTGGCTCTCCAGCAAACATCGACGTACTTGCTTTTGTAATTCTAGTAAATCCAAAATTCGTCCGAAATTCATGAAACTTGGCATGCTATCATGGATCAGCATCAACATGCCGTGGTAAAGTTTTTGTCCCATTTGGGGCAGGTTTGGGCATAAGCTTCTCATAAACCAGAGCTTCTCACACACCAAGTGTGATGGTTTCGGTAGGGAACGTTTCACCTTTCTGGACGAAATGATATCTGTTGCCTCTTCTCGATTTCAATTTTTTTCCTTGTGTCAACATAGAACAACAGGAGTGTTGTGTCAATTTTCGCGATTTTTCGGGGTTCGCTTGGACATTTTTATACATTAATTGAGTTTTCTGTGCATTCATGTGCATAATTCAAATTTGAACTACAGGCACATGCTCTAATGCATATAAATTAGTTGAAAATTTAAATTTGTGTCCTTGGCTGCCTGCTTAGGTCCCATGCAAGAAATGGGAATGAATGTCAAACACCCTGCCAGCGTCACTCGGCCGCAAACATTGAGATACCTATTTTTTAAATTCTAGTAAATCCAAAACTCGTCCGAAATTCATGAAACTTGGCATGCTATCATGGAGCGACATCAACATGTCGTGGTAAATTTTCCCATTTGGGGAAGGTTTGGGTATATGCTTCTCACAAACCAGAGCTTCTCACAACAAGCATGATGGTTTGGGTAGGGAACGTCCCACCTTCGGGGACGAAATGATATCCATTGCCTCTTATTGCTTCCAAAATTTTTCTCGTGTCAACATAGAACAACAAGAGTGTTGTGGCAATTTTTGTGATTTTTCGGGGTTCGTTTGGACATTTTTATGCATTAACTGAGTTTTCAATGCATTTATGTGCATAATTCAAATTGGAACTACATGCACATGCTCCAGTGCATATAAATTGGTTGAAAAATCAAATATGTGTCCTTGGGTGCATGCTTAGGTCCCATGCAAGAAATGGGAATGAATTTCAATCCCTAGGGCACCGTTGATTGCTGGCAAAACATTGAGATGCCTGGTTTTTGAATTCTAGTAAATACAAAACTCGTCTGAAATTCATGAAACTTGGCATGCTACCAAGGAGCAGCATCAACATGTCATGGTAAATTTTTTATCCCATTTGGGGCAGGTTTGGGTATATGCTTCTCACAAACGAGAGCTTCTCACAACAAGCATGATGGTTTCGGTAGGGAACGTCCCACCTTTGGGGACGAAACGATATCCATTGCCTCTTATTGCTTCCAAATTTTTATCGTGTCAACATAGAACAACAGGAGTATTGTGTCATTTTCGTGATTTTCCAGGGTTCGTTTGGAGATTTTTATGCATTAACTGAGTTTTCAATGCATTTATGTGCATAATTCAAATTTGAACTACATGTACATGCTCCAGTGCATATAAATTGGTTGAAAAAATCAAATATGTGTCCTTGGGTTCATGCTTAGGTCCCATGCAAGAAATGGGAATGAATTTCAAACACTAGGGAACCGTTGATTGCCGGCAAAACATTGAGATGCCTGGTTTTTAAAATCTAGTAAATCCAAAACTCGTCTGAAATTCATGAAACTTGGCATGCTATCATGGAGCGGCATCAACATGCCGTGGTAATTTTTTTGTCCCATTTGGGGAAGGTTTGGGTATATGCTTCTCACAAACCAGAGCTTCTCACAACAAGCATGATGGTTTGGATAGGGAACGTCCCACCTTTGGGGACGAAACGATATCCATTGCCTCTTATTGCTTCCAATTTTTTTCTTTTGTCAACATAGAACAACAGGAGTGTTGTGTCAATTTTTGAGATTTTTCGGGGTTCGTTTGGACATTTTTATGCATTAAGTGAGTTTTCAATGCATTTATGTGCATAATTCAAATTTGAACTACATGCACATGCTCCAGTGCGTATAAATTGGTTGAAAAATCAAATATGTGTCCTTGGGTGCATGCTTAGGTCCCATGCAAGAAATGGGAATGAGTTTCAAACACCAGGGCACCGTTGTTGCCGGCAAAACATTGAGATGCCTGGTTCTTAAATTCTAGTAAATCCAAAACTCGTCTGAAATTCATGAAACTTGGCATGCTTTCATGGAGCGGCATCAACATGCCGTGGTAAAATTTTTGTCCTGTTTGGGGCAGGTTTGGGTATATGCTTCTCACAAACCAGAGCTTCTCATAACAAGCATGATGGTTTCGGTAGGGAACGTCCCACCTTTGGGGACGAAATGATATCCATTGCCTCCTATTGCTTCCAATTTTTTTCTCGTGTCAACATAGAACAACAGGAGTGTTGTGTCATTTTTTTTGATTTTTCGGGGTTCGTTTGGACATTTTTATGCATTAACTGAGTTTTCAATGCATTTATATGCATAATTCTAATGCGAACTACATGCACATGCTCCAGTGCATATAAATTGGTTGAAAAATCAAATCTGTGTCCTTGGGTGCATGCTTAGGTCCCATGCAAGAAATGGGAATGAATTTCAAACACCAGGTCACTGTTGATTGCTAGTAAAACATTGAGATGCCTGGTTTTTAAATTCTAGTGAATCCAAAACTTGTCTGAAATTCATGAAACTTGGCATGCTATCATGGAATGGCACCCGACATGATGTGGTATTTTTCGTGTCCATTCTGAGAGAAGGTGCACTCGAATAATGACAACCAAGAAAGGCATTTTGAAAAAATAGCTGCCACTTTAATATCTCAAATGTTTGTATAAGACAAACCGTGTGCGTTCTGTTAACCATTCACATGACGCCACGTGTCTTGGTTTTAATGGTTGTAGGAGGTGCCGTGCGGACAGCTGCTTGACCTTGACTAAACGGGAGGCGTGCGAGCGTAGTCCGATGCGCAGGCTGACCGAGAGGAGTGCAAGCTGTCCTCGAATGCGCAGGCTCACCGGGAAGCATGCGAGTTGTACGCTGTGCAAGCTCAGTGGGAAGCGAGCCCTTTGACTTCCATGGCCGCCCGCCTTCCTCTTCGTGCACGCGCCCCCCTCAGCTGCATGGGACACCGCCGTTGAACGCTACCTCTCAGCGCCGCCAGCTGCCGTCCTCCCGCCCCATGCCCGTCGACCCCGGGACGACATGATGCAAAGTGAGAGCAGGATTTTTGCATCTCTTCAATGCAAACGGTTCTTTTGGATGACCCGTGTGCGACCACTTACAAAAAATTTGGTGCGATTTGCATCTAACATATTGGGCATGTTACCATTTGTCAAACTGGAAAGATTGACATTTGTTGATCTAGCAACATTGCCATTTGTCAACCTTGTAAGACTGTGATTTGTCAAAATATGAAGCTAAAAATCACTAGCAGTATCTAATTTTTGCAACTAAAATTTAGTAATAAAGCATAGATTTCATTCATAGATTAAGCATTCGTTCTTAATTTATACAAACAGTTCAACTCGACAGCTGAACCGACCAAACTTTTCCCCAATTGTTGCCAACCACGTACTGAAATAGCTAGTTCAACTATATATACCAGCTAATTTTAAGTATGTTGTACAGTTCCACCACATCTATAGCCAGATGAACTAAACAAAATAGCCCCTAAATACTACTACTGCGAAGGGGCTTTGTACTACTTCTGGCAGCCTCTCCTCTGTCGAGCGCGCTCAATAAGAGGCGGCGGAGGAGGAGCCTACCGACGAGCTGGGCAACTGCAATACAGTGCCTGCCACTGTTGCAGCTTCAGCGACGCTCACCTCGAACGCCCGATGACCCCTCTCGAAGCGGTGGTTCTCCTCGTAGATCTCCCGGTTCCTCGCCTCTGAGGTGGCGTGTGCTGCGGCCACGGCGGCGGTAAGGCTCTTTGCATGCTCGATGAGGTGCTCCTCCTCCCGTAGGAACTCGGTGTAGCGTGCAAGGTCGCTGACGCACGTGCGGGCATCCACCTCCGCCTCCCGCCTTCGGGCGGCGGTGGCGGAGCGGGTGATGACCTCGACGGTCGACGGTGGGCTGGCGACCATGGGGGACGACTACGGGGTGGTAGCCACGACCACCACCTCCCGCCTTCGCGCCGCGGTGGCCGAGCGGGTGATGGCCACGGTGTCCGGCGGTGGGGTGGCGGCCACGACGGCCACCTCCTGCCTTTGGGCCATGGCGGTGGAGCGGACGGTGGCCCTGGCCTTCGACGGTTGTGTGGCGGCAACGGTGGCCGGCAACAGCTGCCGACGGGCAGCGACGACAGAGAGTGTGGTGGGTGTTCCACGCACACCCAACAGGGACACCACACGCACTACACTACGCGGGGACTGCATCACCGCCGCGGTGTAGCCTCCCAGCTGGAGCTGTCCTCTGATAATAGCAGAGTGGATGAGCGTCGACGACGGACTAGTGCCATTGGCGATCGTGGGCGAAGCAGACGAGATACGCTATAGGAAGGGAGCGGAAAATGCGACGCAGGACTCACCGACCATGAGGGTTTTTATAGCAGGCTGGTAAGCATTGGGATTTTAGGGGATTTCACCGAGTCGGGCGGGAAGCTTGCACGGGAACCTGCGAGGTTGTGCGGGAATGGGCTCACCGACGATTCATTGGCGCCACCATTTAGCCAAAAGAACGCCCCCGCGCGATGCGCAAGCTTGCGCTATAAGCCGTATGCGACAGCGGGGTGACAAGGCATGCGAGAGGAGGACGAAAGGCCACGTACACATACGGTTAATAAAAAAACGTTTGCGATTTAATTACCTACTATACCCCCGTCCTGGTTTATAACTATGATTTAACTAATAAAATACAAATGCATGTCGCCAAAGATTATATAGTTGGATTCATATTTCAACATAGTTTCCAATTGTACAATTTTTATAACATGCATTAACATTTTGTTGGTTAAATTTGAGGGAAAAGTATGGCACAGAATATAAAGGGGACTATAGACTAGAAGGAGGTGGTAGCACACGACCGCTCTCTACGCAGCGACGCAACTGTCGGACGGCTTGTAGGCGACCATTTCCTGCGTGTTCAACTGCTCTATGCGTGTGGTTGCTTGCGGTTCAGGAGGCTGCGGCGCGCTCTGCTCGCATCCCGCCATGTGCCCTCTACTCTCGCGTCCCTCCGGGTGCTCTTCCCACGTCCCTCCACGCGCACTGCCAGTGTTTGGGTACGACGCACGATCACGAACGTTCGTGTGCATGCGGTTGCGCTGGGCGCGGCGCGATGATGTAGTTACCCGCTGCAAAAACTGCCATGCGGACGTGCCGAGAATCCACGCCGCATGGCCCCCTTTATTCCTGCGGCCATTTACCTTCATCTCTCGTCCCACACGACACAATAAGCACACCTATGAGGACACATACAGAGAGGACATCCAGCGGTTCCAATGGCGCTCCCCGTGGCTCCAATGGCGCTCCCAGCGGCGGACGACGACAACGGCGGGCAGTTCACCATGGAACACGTCGTGGACACCCACGTGAGGGGAAGGCCCTCTCGGTGGTGTACACGAACGATCTGGTCTCGGTGGAGAGCTCCATCCAAACTATGGAGCAGTTCCATGCCGAGGACAAGTACCAAGTGGTCGGCTTCGACCTCGAGTACACCATGGGTCGTGCCGGGCACGATCAGAAGGTTGTCGTCGCCCAGTTGTGCGTGTGACATGACGTCCTCGACTCCTCATCTACCACTACCACCTGGCAACAACGCCTTGCAAGCGTTTCTCCAGGTTTATCAACAGCTCTGACTAAAGTTTCACTGCGGTCGACACCACCAACGATCTAAAAGTGCTCAAGGTTTCGTGCTTGAAATGCCCGAATCTTGTCAACATCCAAAGCCACTACAAGGTCTGGGGCAGCGACAAAAACAAACTGAACTCCCTAGTTGACCTTGCCTCGACCATCATTGTCCCCTACTACATGAAGATGAAGAATGAGAGCAATAAGGACAGGAACGCCTGGCACAGTGTGTGGCATAAGAGATTGGATGAACAACATGTCAAGTACGCAGCCATGGACGCGTACACAAGCTACGTGATGTATAGGTGGATCATTGACATGAGGAACTGTCTTCTTCCTGACCTAGACGAGGGATCGAGCCACATAGCAGTGGCGGGAGCATCACAAGAAGTAGATGACTAGACGATTGTTTCTCCTACTTTAGAATGCACGCAATTGTTTATTGAGGTGTGTGCGAATGATCTGTATAGTAACTTATGTAATTGGATGTTTATTTCAGTTATATATATACATGTTATTCCACTGTAGATAGAGCAAATCACACGACTTATTAGCAGCAATCGTCTGTGTTATTATCGGTCTTCGCACACATTTCTGATTACAAATCTATTTGCCGCGTATCACACACATCTTGTTCAGTTGAACCGTTTCCATTGTGTAGCCTAATCACACACAGTTCATCCTAGTGAACCGTATGCTATATATCACACACATCTTGTTCAGTTGAACCGTTTCTTTTGTTCCTCCTCATCCCAAACATTTAATTGAACTGAACCGTATGCCCTTCATCGCACACGCGACTAAAATCTGAACCTTGTTTGATGCATCCATCATCGCAAATGTTTTGCACCTTTTTTGATAGTTTTTTACACCCCCATTTGCAATAAAGGCATCACACACAGTTTCGTCGAAGGGTCTCTGATCGTAGTGTCGCGTTTGGACCATCCTGCAGTAGTGATATAAGAAGACTAGCAACGTTAACAAAGGTGTATTCGATATACATGTTATTGAAGTGTACCTTACTAGTGCTCGTAGTAGCGCCTAGGTATTTATACTGGTTCGGTTGCTAATATTTTTAACTCGGAGCAGGAGCTATGGAATAAATGAAGACTGGCTAAGGACGAGGTGACGATGCGTGTCAGAAATGGTTTCAAGGTTGATGTGATCACCGTCAGCACACTACCTCTACATCTACCTTCGGGATTAGTTTTAAACCTAAACAATTTTTATTTGGTGCCTGCGTTGAGCATGAACATTATATCTGGATCTTGTTTATTGCGAGACGGTTATTCATTTAAGTCAGAGACTAATGGTTGTTCTATTTATATTAGTACTATCTTTTATGGTCATGCACCCCTTGTGAATGGTTTATTCTTGTTGAATCTAGAGCGTAGTGATACACATATTCATAATATTGATGCCAAAAGATGCAAAGTTAATAATGATAGTACCACATTATTGTGTCACTATCGCTTAGGTCATATTGGTGTAAAGCGCACGAAGAAACTCCATGCTGATGAACCTTTGGAATCTCTTGATTATGAATCATTTGAGACATGTGAACCATGCCTCATGGGCAAGATGACTAAAACTCCGTTCTCTGGCACAATGGAGCGAGCTAGTGAGTTATTGAAAATAATACATACCGATGTATGCGGTCCGATGAGTGTTGAAGCACGTGGTGGATATCATTATTTTCTTACCTTCACAGATGATTTGAGTAGATATGGGTATATTTACTTAATGAAACACAAGTCTGAAACATTTGAGAAGTTCAAGGAATTTCATAGTGAAGTGGAGAATCATCGTAACAAGAAAATCAAGTTTCTATGATATGATTATGGAGGTGAATATTTGAGTTACGAGTTTGGCATGCATTTAAGACAATGTGGAATTGTTTCACAGCTGACACCATGATACGTCTCCAACGTATCTATAATTTTTGATTGTTCCATGCTATTATATTACTCGTTTTGGATGTTTATGGGCTTTATTATACACTTTTATATTATTTTTGGGACTAACCTATTAACCGGAGGCCCAACCCAAAGTGTTGTTTTATTGCCTATTTCAGTGTTTCGAAGAAAAGGAATATAAAATGGATTCCAAACGGAATGAAACCTTCGGGAGAGTTATTTTTGGAATGGGAGCAATCCAGGAGACTTGGAGTAGTCGTCAGGGAAGCTTCGAGGAAACCACGAGGCAGGGAGGCGCGCCCTACGCCCTGGGCGCGTGATACGTCTCCAACGTATCTATAATTTTTGATTGCTCCATGCTATATTATCTACTGTTTTGGACTATATTGGGCTTTATTTTCCACTTTTATATTATTTTTGGGACTAACCTATTAACCGGAGGCCCAGCCCAGAATTGCTGTTTTTTTGCCTATTTCAGTGTTTCGGAGAAACAGAATATCAAACGGAGTCCAAACGGAATAAAACCTTCGGGAACGTGATTTTCTCACCAAACGTGATGTAGGAGACTTGGACCCTACGCCAAGGAACAAAAGAGGCGGTCACGAGGGTGGGGGGCGCGCCCCCCTAGGGCGCGCCCCCTGCCTCGTGGGCCCCTCGGTGCTCCACCGACGTACTCCTTCCTCCTATATATACCTACGTACCCCCAAACGATCAGAACAAGAGCCAAAAACCTAATTCCACCGCCGCAACTTTCTGTACCCACGAGATCCCATCTTGGGGCCTGTTCCGGAGCTCCGCCGGAGGAAGGCCTTCATCACGGAGGGCTTCTACATCATCCTAGCCCCTCCGATGAAGTGTGAGTAGTTTACCTCAGACCTTCGGGTCCATAGTTAGTAGCTGGATGGCTTCTTCTCTCTTTTTGGATCTCAATACAAAGTTCTCCCCCTCTCTTGTGGAGATCTATTCGATGTAATCTTCTTTTTGCGGTGTGTTTGTTGAGACTGATGAATTGTGGGTTTATGATCAAGTCTATCTATGAATAATATTTGAATCTTCTCTGAATTCTTTTATGTATGATTGGTTATCTTGGCAAGTCTCTTCGAATTATCTATTTGGTTTGGCCAACTAGATTGGTAGTTCTTGCCATGGGAGAAGTGCTTAGCTTTCGGTTCGATCTTGCGGTGTCCTTTCCCAGTGACAGAAGGGGCAGCAAGGCACGTATTGCATCGTTGCCATCGAGGATAACAAGATGGGGTTTATTTCATATTGCATGAATTTATCTCTCTACATCATGTCATCTTGCTTAAAGCGTTACTCTGTTTTTAAGTTAATACTCTAGATGCATGCTGGATAGCGGTCGATGCGTGGAGTAATAGTAGTAGATGCAGAATCATTTCGGTCTACTTGTCACGGACGTGATGCCTATATACATGATCATACCTAGATATTCTCATAACTATGCTCAATTCTGTCAATTGCTCAACAGTAATTTGTTCACCCACCGTAGAATACTTATGCTCTTGAGATAAGCCACTAGTGAAACCTATGGCCCCCGGGTCTATTCTCATCATACCAATCTCCATCACTTTAATCTTGCTTTGTTTTTACTTTGCCTTTAATTTTCACTTTGCATCTTTATACCAAAAATACCAAAAATATTATATCTATCAGATCTCACTCTCGTAAGTGACCGTGAAGGGATTGACAACCCCTAATCGCGTTGGTTGCGAGTAGCTATCGTTTTGTGCAGGTACGAGGGACTTGAGCGTGGCCTCCTACTGGATTGATACCTTGGTTCTCAAAAACTGAGGGAAATACTTACGCTACTCTGCTGCATCATCCTTTCCTCTTCGGGGAAATACAACGCAAACTCAAGAGGTATCAAGAAGAATTTCTGGCGCCATTGCCAGGGAGTCTACACAAAAAGTCAACATACCAAGTACCCATCACAATCCCTATCTCTCGCATTACATTATTTGCCATTTGCCTCTCGTTTTCCTCCCCCCACTTCACGCTTGCCGTTTATTCGCCCTCTCTCTCTCTATCCTCCCTCTCTATTTGCCTCTTTTCCCTCGCTATGTCAGAACCAAAAAGAGTTGGGGGTTCTCTCCCAAGTTCTAGTGCTTTAGACAATCCTGCTATCTTATCTAAACTCATAAATCGGAATGCTATAGAACAACTTGCCGGAGTTATCAATGAGAACTTTAGTAATTTTGATGAAGATGATTCTGGAATTTTTCATTATTGACTTGATGAATCTTTGAAAGATGCTTGGGATAGGCTGTTAAGGATCCGGGCTAGCTATGTACCTCAATATCAAATTGAGGTCTACTTAAAAAGCTTTTATGTTGGGCTACCCGCTTCATTCAAACAAGTTTTAGATTCTATTTTCGAGGGAGGTTTTCTTGAAGGGGACCCCATAGATACCTATGAAAGAATAAAAACTATATTTGGGCACCCCATTAATGAAAAAACTGAAATCACATCTCTCTTGCTTTCTTACCAAAATGAATCTATTAAAGAGATAAAAGCTAGCCCAGATGCCGATTTCCACAACATTCTTAATCTTTCTTATACTATTAATGGACATGTACTCTGTCAAAATAGAAAGATTAATTCCATAGATAACAAGTTTTCTCTCTTTTTCTCTAAAAACAAAGATGGCAATACCTAGATCTATCCTCGCTTTTATGCCTAGCTAGGGGCGTTAAAGGATAGCGCTTGTTGGGAGGCAACCCAATTTTATTTTTATTCCTTGCTTTTTGCTCCTTTTTAGTAATAAATAAATTACCTAGACTTTGTTTTGGTTGTGTTTTTTGTGTTTAATTAGTGTTTGTGCCAAGTAGAACCGTTGGGAAGACTTGGGGAAAGTCTTGTTGAACTTGCTGTAAAAAACAGAAACTTTAGCGCTCATGAGAACTGCTGTCATTTTTATTTGAAGAGTGATATTTAGTTAATTCTTTTTGCATATGATTAATAGATAAATTCCTCACGTCCATAAATTTATTTTAGAATTTTTGGGGTTCCAGATCTTGCGCTAGCTACAGATTACTACAGACTGTTCTGTTTTTGACAGATTCTGTTTTTCGTGTGTTGTTTGCTTATTTTGATGAATCTATGGCTAGTAAAATAGTTTATAATCCATAGAGAAGTTGGAATACATTAGGTTTAACACCAATATAAATAAAGAATGAATTCATTACAGTACCTTGAAGTGGTCTTTTGTTTTCTTTCGCTAACGGAGCTCACGAGTTTTCTACTTTAAGTTTTGTGTTGTGAAGTTTTCAAGTTTTGGGTGAATTCTTTTGATGGATTATGGAACAAGGAGTGTCAAGAGCCTAAGCTTGGGGATGCCCATGGCACCCCCAATGTAATCCAAGGACACCAAAAAGTCGAAGCTTGGGGATGCCCCGGGAGGCATCCCCTCTTTCGTCCACTTCCATCGGTAATTTACTTGGAGCTATATTTTTATTCACCAACATGATATGTGTTTTGCTTGGACCGTCTTGTATTATTTGTGTCTTTGTCTCTGAGTATGCCACAATCATCCTTGCTGTACACACCTTTTGAGAGAGCCATACATGAATTAAAATTTGATAGAATACTCTATGTGCTTCACTTATATCTTTTGAGCTAAGTAGTTTTGCTCTATGTGCTTCACTTATATCTTTTGAGCGTTATAATTTTGCTCTATGTGCTTCACTTAGATCTTTTAGAGCACGGTGGTGGATTTGTTTTAAAGAAACTATTGATCTCTCATGCTTCACTTAAATTATTTTGAGAGTCTTAATATCATGGTAATTTGCTTAATAATAATATGCTTGGTATTCAAGATTTGTGAAACTTTCTTTTGAGTATGTTGAATACTAAGAAAAGATTGAAGCATGATAATTGTTTTGAGATATGGAGGTGATAATATTAAAGTCATGCTAGTTTAGTAGTTGTGAATTTAAAGAATACTTGTGTTAAAGTTTGTGATTCCCGTAGCATGCACGTATGGTGAACCGTTATGTGATGAAGTCGGAGCATGATTTATTTATTGATTGTCTTCCTTATGAGTGGCGGTCGGGGACGAGCGATGGTCTTTTCCTACCAATCTATCCCCCTAGGAGCATGCGCGTAATACTTTGCTTTGATAACTTCTAGATTTTTTGCAATAAGTATATGAGTTCTTTATGACTAATGTTGAGTCCATGGATTATACGCACTCTCACCCTTCCACCTTTGCTAGCCTCTCCAATACCGCGCACCTTTCGCCGGTATCATACACCTACCATATACCTTCCTCAAAACAGCCACCATACCTACCTATTATGGAATTTCCATAGCCATTCCGAGATATATTGCCATGCAACTTTCCACCATCTAGTTCATCATGACACATTCATCATTGTCATATCGCTTAGCATGATCATGTAGTTGACGTAGTATTTGTGGCAAAGCCACCGTTCATAATTTCTTCATACTTGTCACTCTTGATTCATTGCATATCCCGGTACACCGCCGGAGGCATCCATATAGAGTCATACTTTGTTTTAGAATCGAGTTGTAATCATTGAGTTGTAAATAAATAAAAGTGTGATGATCATCATTTAATAGAGCATTGTCCCAAAAAAAGAGAAAGGCCAAAGAAAAAAAAGAGAAGGCCCCCAAAAAGAAAATAAATAAAAAGGGGCAATGCTACTATCCTTTTAACACACTTGTGCTTCAAAGTAGCACCATGATCTTCATAGTAGAGAGTCTCTCATGTTATCACTTTCATATACTAGTGGGAATTTTACATTATAGAACTTGGCTTGTATATTCCAATGATGGGCTTCCTCAAATTGCACTAGGTCTTCGTGAGCAAGCAAGTTGGATGCACACCCACTTAGTTTCTTTTTGAGCTTTCATACATTTATAGCTCTAGTGCATCCGTTGCATGGCAATCCCTACTCACTCACATTGATATCTATTGATGGGCATCTCCATAGCCCGTTGATACGCCTAGTTGATGTGAGACTATCTTCCCCTCCTTTTTGCCTTCTCCACAACCACCATTCTATTCCACCTATAGTGCTATATCCATGGCTCACACTCATGTATTGTGTGAAGATTGAAAAAGTTTTGAAAAAGTTAGAGTATGAAACAATTGCTTGGCCTGTCATCGGGGTTGTGCATGATTTAAATACTTTGTGTGGTGAAGATGGAGCATACCCAGACTATATGATTTTGTAGGGATAACTTTCTTTGGCCATGTTATTTTGAGAAGACATAATTGCTTTGTTAGTATGCCTGAAGTATTATTATTTTTATGTCAATATAAACTTTTGTCTTGAATCTTTCTAATCTGAATATTCATATCACAATTAAGAAGATTTGCATTGAAATTATGCCAAGTAGCACTCCGCATCAAAAATTCTCTTTTTATCATTTACCTACTCGAGGACGAGCAAGAATTAAGCTTGGGGATGCCTGATACGTCTCCAATGTATCTATAATTTTTGATTGCTCCATGCTATATTATCTACTGTTTTGGACTATATTGGGCTTTATTTTCCACTATTATATTATTTTGGGACTAACCTATTAACCAGAGGCCCATCCCAGAATTGCTGTTTTTTGCCTATTTCAGTGTTTCGGAGAAACAGAATATCAAACGGAGTCCAAATGGAATAAGACCTTTGGGAACGTGATTTTCTCACTAAACGTGATCCAGGAGACTTCGACCCTACGCCAAGGAACAAAAGAGGCGGTCACGAGGGTGGGGGGCGCCCCCACTAGGGCGTGCCCCCTGCCTCGTGGGCCCCTCGGTGCTCCACCGACGTACTCCTTCCTCCTATATATACCTACGTACCCCCAAACGATCAGAACAAGAGCCAAAAACCTAATTCCACCACTGCAACTTTCTGTATCCACGAGATCCCATCTTGGGGCCTGTTCTGGAGCTCCGCCGGAGGAAGGCCGTCATCACGGAGGGCTTCTACATCATCCTAGCCCCTCCGATGAAGTGTGAGTAGTTTACCTCAGACCTTCGGGTCCATAGTTAGTAGCTAGATGGCTTCTTCTCTCTGTTTGGATCTCAATACAAAGTTCTCCCCCTCTCTTGTGGAGATCTATTCGATGTAATCTTCTTTTTGCAGTGTGTTTGTTGAGACCGATGAATTGTGGGTTTATGATCAAGTCTATCTATGAATAATATTTGAATCTTCTCTGAATTCTTTTATGTATGATTGGTTATCTTTGCAAGTCTCTTCGAATTATCCGTTTGTTTTGGCCAACTAGATTGGTAGTTCTTGCCATGGGAGAAGTATTTAGCTTTGGGTTCGATCTTGCGGTGTCCTTTCCCAGTGACAGAAGGGGCAGCAAGGCACGTATTGCATCGTTGCCATCGAGGATAACAAGATGGGGTTTATTTCATATTGCATGAATTTATCTCTCTACATCATGTCATCTTGCTTAAAGCGTTACTCTGTTTTTAACTTAATACTCTAGATGCATGCTGGATAGCGGTCGATGAGTGGAGTAATAGTAGTAGATGCAGAATCGTTTCGGTCTACTTGTCACGGACGCGATGCCTATATACATGATCATACCTAGATATTCTCATAACTATGCTCAATTCTGTCAATTGCTCAACAGTAATTTGTTCACCCACCGTAGAATACTTATGCTCTTGAGAGAAGCCACTAGTGAAACCTATGGCCCCCGGGTCTATTCTCATCATATCAATCTCCATCACTTTAATCTTGCTTTGTTTTTACTTTGCCTTTACTTTTCACTTTGCATCTTTATACCAAAAATACCAAAAATATTATATCTATCAGATCTCACTCTCGTAAGTGACCGTGAAGGGATTGACAACCCCTAATCGCATTCGTTGCGAGTCGCTATCGTTTTGTGCAGGTACGAGGGACTTGAGCATGGCCTCCTACTGGACTGATACCTTGGTTCTCAAAAACTGAGGGAAATACTTACGCTACTCTGCTGCATCATCCTTTCCTCTTCGGGGAAATCCAACGCAATTTCAAGAGGTAGCAGCGCCCCCCCACCCTCATGGGCCCCTCGTGGCTCCCCTGACCGACTTCTTTCGCCTATATATGTCCATATACCCTAAAAACATCAAGGAACAGAATAGATCGGGAGTTCCGCTGCCGCAAGCCTCTGTAGCCACCAAAAACCAATCGGGATCCCTGTTTCGGCACCCTGCCGGAGGGGGAATCCCTCTCCAGTGGCCATCTTCATCATCCAGGTGCTCTCCATGACGAGAAGGGAGTAGTTCTCCCTCGTGGCTGAGGGTATGTACCAGTAGCTATGTGTTTGATCTCTCTCTCTCTCTCTCTCTCTCGTGTTCTTGAGGTGGCACGATCTTGATGTATCGCGAGCTTTGCTATTATTGTTGGATCTTATGATGTTTCTCCCCCTCTACTCTCTTGTGATGAACTGAGTTTTCCCTTTGAAGATATCTTATCGGGTTGAGTCTTTAAGGATTTTAGAACACTTGATGTATGTCTTGCATGTGCTTATCTGTGGTGACAATGGGATATCAGGTGATCCACTTGATGTATGTTTTGGTGATCAACTTGCGAGTTCCGTGACCTCGTGAACTTATGCATAGGGGTTGGCACACGTTTTCGTCTTGACTCTCCGGTAGAAACTTTGGGGCACTCTTTGAAGTTCTTTGTGTTGGTTGAATAGATGAATCTAAGATTGTGTGATGCATATCGTATAATCATACCCACAGATACTTGAGGTGACATTGGAGTATCTAGGTGACATTAGGGTTTTGGTTGATTTGTGTCTTAAGGTGTTATTCTAGTACGAACTCTAGGATAGATTGAACGGAAAGAATAGCTTTGTGTTATTTTACTACGGACTCTTGAATAGATCGATCAGAAAGGATAACTTTGAGGTGGTTTCGTACCCTACCATAATCTCTTCGTTTGTTCTCCGCTATTACTGACTTTGGAGTGACTCTTTGTTGCATGTTGAGGGATAGTTATATGACCCAATTATGTTATTATTGTTGAGAGAACTTGCACTAGTGAAATTATGAACCCTAGGCCTTGTTTCAACGCATTGCAATACCGTTTGTGCTCACTTTTATCATTAGTTACCTTGCTGTTTTTATATTTCCAGATTACAAAAACCTATACCTATCATCCATATTGCACATGTATCACCATCTCTTCGCCGAACTAGTGCACCTATACAATTTACCATTGTATTGGGTGTGTTGGGGACACAAGAGACTCTTTGTTATTTGGTTGCAGGGTTGTTTGAGAGAGACCATCTTCATCCTATGCCTCCCACGGATTGATAAACCTTAGGTCATCCACTTGAGGGAAATTTGCTACTGTCCTACAAACCTATGCACTTGGAGGCCCAACAACATCTACAAGAAGAAGGTTGTGTAGTAGACATCACGCCACCTGGAACACCACAACGTAATCGTGTATCCGAACGTCATAATCGTACTCTATTGGATATGATGCGTTCTATGATGTCTCTTACCGATTTTCCACTGTCGTTTCGGGTTATGCATTAGAGACAGCCGCATTCACTTTAAAATAGGGCATCATCTAAATCCGTTGAGACGACACCGTATGAGTTGTGGTTTGGCAAGAAACCTAAGCTGTCATTTCTTAAAGTTTGGGGATACGACGCTTATGTTAAGAGGCTTTAGCCTGATAAGCTCGAATTCAAAGCGGAGAAGTGTGTCTTCATAGGATACCTAAAGAGACCATTAGATATACCTTCTACCACAGATCCGAGGGCAAGATCTTTGTTTCCAAGAATGGGTCCTTTCTAGAGAAGGAGTTTCTCTCGAAAGAAGTGAGTGGGAGGTAAGTAGAACTTGATGAGGTAATTGTACCTTCTCTCGAATTGGAAGGTAGCACATCACAGAAAGAAGTTCCCATGATGCCTACACCAACCGAAGAGGAAGCTAATGATGATGATCATGAAACTTCGGATATGTTACTACTGAACTTCGTAGGTCGACTAGGGTACGTTCTGCACCAGAGTGGTATGGTAATCCAGTCCTGGAAATCATGTTGTTAGACATTGATGAACCTACAAACTATGATGAAGCTATGATGAGCCCGAATTTCGACAAATGGCTTCAGGCCATGAAATCCGAGATAGGATCCATGTATGAGAACAAAGCATGGACTTTGGTGGACTTGCCTGATGATTGGCAAGCCATTGAGAATAAATGGATCTTTAAGAAGAAGACAGACGCTGATGGTAATGTCACTGTCTATAAAGGTTGACTTGTTGCAAAGGGTTTCTGACAAGTTCAAGGGGTTGACTACGATGAGACTTTCTACTCGTAGCTATGCTTAAGTTTGTTAGAATTATGTTAGCTATCGCCGCATTTTTATGACTATGAGATCTGGCAAATGGACGTCAAAACAACATTCCTTAACGGGTTTCTTAAGGAAGAGTTGTACATGATGCAACCAGAAGGTTTGTCGATCCCAAGGATGCTAACAAAGTATGCAAGCTCCAGCGATCCATCTTATTATGGACTAGTGCAAGCATCTCGGAGTTGGAATATTCGCTTTGATGAGGTGATCAAAGCTTTTGGTTTTATACAAACTTAAGGAGAATCTTGTATTTACAATAAAGTGAGTGGGAGCGTTGTAGCATTTCTAATATTACATGTGGATGACATATTGTTTATTGGAAATGATATAGAATTTCTTGAAAGCATAAAAGGATATTTGAACAAGAGCTTTTCAATGAAAGACCTCGGTGAAGTTGCTTACATATTGGGCATCAAAATCTATAGAGATAGATCAAGATGCTTAATAGGACTTCCACAAAGCACATACCTTGAAAAGGTTTTGAAGAAGTTCAAAATGGATCAATCAAAGAAAGGGTCCTTGACTGTATTGCAAGGTGTGAAGTTGAGTAAGACTCAATGCCCAACCACAAGAGAAGAAAGAGAAATGATGAAAGCCATTCCCTATGCCTCAGCCATATGCTCTATAATGTATGCCATGCTGTGTACCAGACCTGATGTGTGCCTTTCCATAAGTCTGGCAGGGAGGTACCAAAGTGATCTAGGAGTAGATCACTGGACAGTGGTAAAGAACAGCATGAAGTACCTGAAAAGGACTAAGGACATGTTTCTCGCTTATGTAGGTGATGAAGAGCTTGTCGTAAAGGGCTATGTTAATTCTAGCTTCGACACAGATCTGGATGACTCTATGTCTCATACCGGATATGTATTTATATTGAATGGTGGAGCGGTCAGTTGGTGCAGGTCTAAGAAGAGCATTGTGGCGAGATCTACTGTAACATCCCAAATTTTCAATTTGGAATGTTATACATTAGACCATCATTGCATATCATAATTTATTTGCTTTTGGTTTTGATCCTAGAAATTCCACGCAACTCAAGGACCCACGGAGAGAGTTGGGGATTTCGTTATTTTCATATTTGAGTTTTCTCAAATTTTGCGAATATGATCATTTGATTTTAATTATTTTATCATCAATTATTTCTATTACAAAAATATGAGAGAGGGAATAAAATGACTTTCCCAAAATAAAGAAATATTGATGATTTAATAATAAAATCAAATAAGATTTTATTTCAGAGTTTTTCGGTATTTTATTTGAATTTAGGGAAAATGTGCATTTTTAAAAATTGCATTTAGGCCCCAAATAAATGTTCCCCTTGTGCGGCTTGATTTTAGAAGCCCGGGAAAATTTATTTCGGGATTTTTGGAGTCCGTTTAGTATTTCTTTTATTTGTTTTTCTGCACGGAATAATTAAAAAAAACGCGAACCGACTTTGGGCCGTACTCGTTCAGGCTATGACTCGATTTGGGTTGTAGTTGATCGGTTGACGAAAGTAGCTCATCTCATCCCGGTAAAGACCACTTACACCAGTGCTAAGTTGTCAAACATATACATGACCAGGATTGTATGCTTACATGGAGTTCCGGGGAGTATAGTATCAAATAGAGGAACCCAGTTTACCTCAAGGTTCTGGAATCAGTTGCACGAAGCTTTGGGTGCCAGGCTAGAGTTCAGCACAGCTTTTCATCCACAGACAGACGGACAGACCGAGAGAGTCAATCAGATTTTGGAGGACATGCTGAGAGCTTGTGCGCTAGATTATGGATCTAGTTGGGACGAGAATTTGCCGTATGCAGAGTTGTCTTACAACAACAGTTATCAATCTAGTTTAAAGATGGCCCCTTTCGAAGCCTTGTATGGAAGGAGGTGCAGGACACCGTTGACGTGGGATGAAGTTGGAGACCGCCAGTTGTTTGGACCTGACTTGATTAAGGAGTCTGAACAGAAGGTGAAATTGATTCGCGATAGGCTCAAGATAGCCCAGTCCAGACAGAAGAGTTATGCAGATTCTAAACACAAGGAGACAGTTTACGAAGTTGGAGATAGAGCTTATCTTCGAGTATCCCCACTTCGGGGAACAAAGCGCTTTGGTGTTAAAGGAAAGTTAGCACCACGATTTGTTGGACCATATCGAGTATTGGAACATATGGGAGAAGTGGCCTACAAGTTGGAATTGCCTGAAGGATTGTCAGGAGTTCATGATGTGTTCCACGTTTCTTAGTTGAAGAAGTGCCACGCAGAGATGGCTGACATACCCTTGAGAGACACCGTGCCATTGGAAGCAATTCAGTTGGATAACGATTTGACCTATTAGGAGAAACTAGTTAAGATTCTAGAGTATGCCAGTCGAGTCATCCGAAGCAAGGTTATCAAGTTTTGCAAGGTTCAATGGAGCCACCACACGGAGGATGAAGCCACCAGGGAGCGAGAGAAAGATTTGCTCAAGGACCACCCTCACCTATTTTCTAGCCAACCCGAATCTCGAGGGCGAGATTCATCTTAAGGGGGGTAGGTTTGTAGCATCCCAAATTTTCAATTTGGAATGTTATACATTAGACCATCATTGCATATCATAATTTATTTGCTGTTGGTTTTGATCCTAGAAATTCCACGCAACTCAAGGACCCACGGAGAGAGTTGGGGATTTCGTTATTTTCATATTTGAGTTTTCTCAAATTTTGCGAATAGGATCATTTGATTTTAATTATTTTATCATCAATTATTTCTATTACAAAAATATGAGAGAGGGAATAAAATGACTTTCCCAAAATAAAGAAATATTGAGGATTTAATAATAAAATCAAATAAGATTTTATTTCGGAGTTTTTTGGTATTTTATTTGAATTTAGGAAAAATGTGCGTTTTTAAAAATTGCATTTAGGCCCCAAATAAATGTTCACCCTGTGCGTCTTGATTTTAGAAGCCCGGGAAAATTTATTTCGGGATTTTTGGAGTCCGTTTAGTATTTCTTTTATTTATTTTTCTGCGCGGAATAATTAAAAAAACGCGAACCGACTTTGGGCCGTACCCGAGCGGGATTCCGCCCGGGGGCAGCCTTTAAATAGCCGCCGCCCAAGCCGCCCCAGCCCACCAGAGCCGCCGCCAACCCTAACCCTAGCCGCGCCTCGATCCACGCGCCCGCCGCCGCCGCCGGAGCCGCCGCCGACCCGCCTCCCGAGGTAAAAAAAGGGGTCGCGGTTTTATTTTTTTAGTTTCGTCTTTTTAAATAGATCGGTTTTTCAGATTTATTTATTTAGCGA
Source organism: Triticum dicoccoides (assembly GCF_002162155.2). Taxonomy (NCBI): domain Eukaryota; kingdom Viridiplantae; phylum Streptophyta; class Magnoliopsida; order Poales; family Poaceae; genus Triticum; species Triticum dicoccoides. Next base: position 409,062,717 of record NC_041382.1, on the reverse strand, counting down.
GCGTTCGTCCATTCGTTCGTTCTAGTGAACGTTCGTCGTTTTTCTTTTTCTCAGATTAAATCCGCGATTTTTCTGATCGCGATTCCTGATCCGATTTTCATTTTAATATAACTTTTCGCTCGTTTATTGGAATCAGGCGACTCAAGCGCCTGGGGTTTCATCTCGAAACCCTCTATCCGTTTAACCAACTTAAACAAGTTTTTGCCACTGTAAAAATTGCCCTAGATCCAGAATAGTAAACCAAGCTTGTTTCTTTTGCCGTTTGACTTTCGTTGCTTCGTTTGATTTGATTCTTTTTGCAAACCGGAGTTCTTAAGTTGAACTTTCTGGTTAGATCTCTTATTTGAGTTTTACCCGTGCATTAGATGAATACTTATTGTATGCTTGTTTGTTTGTCTGCGATAGAATACCCGGAGTGCGCCGCCTGTTACTTCGAATCTCTAGGTTTCGCGGATCATCAGCAAGGCAAGTAACACTTTGATCATACCTCCTACTACCCAGTTTTATTGCATTAGATCAATCCTCAAACATTGCATTATTAGGATCTAATTAAATTGTGGGATGGGAAGTAGTTGAGGTAGTACCTATTACCTGTTGTATTATCAAACCTTTGGGAGTTACTTCTATGTTTGCCTATTATGCCATGCTATGCTAGTAGACGTGGATTGGGTGAGTGATATCCATGACAGATGTGAGTTTCTTAATTAATGGTTTATCTAAGGTGGCAACTTAAACACACATCTGGGTGGATTGAGGTACCTGGGTATTCCAGGATTGCCTGTTTTTCTTTATGGGCCGCCACCCAGGCCCAAAGGGATCATGAGATTTTTCATACTAGAAACTTCCGTGTGCAGCCACAAGCTATTATGGGCTCTAGCATAGTTGATTAAGTCGTGCGAACTCTTATAGGGTAGACTAGCAGATGTAGGGGAAAGTAGGTGTAACGGTCTATCCATCGTAAGGTGCTAGCGCTTCTAAAAGACTATGTGTCGGTCATCCGTCTTCTCAAACACCATGTAGTGCGAGAAACCAAACGGAGGAGATCGAGTCTTGTGGGGAAAAGTGCGCAAACCTCTGCAGAGTGTATAAACTAATCATGGTTAGCCGTGTCCCCGGTTATGGACAGCTTGAGTATCTAGTACTTGGATTATCATGTGAATCTCAACATGTTACTCTAAAAATTAATTTTGCTGGGTTTTGTTTAATGATGATGCTTAATTGGGATTGAGGATGCTGTCAACCATTCTCAATGTTTAACAACTACAATGATAGTTAAATAAATTTATTCCTTTGCAGTAGGGAAAAATTGGATTTTCGCAAAACTGTAACCATAGAGCTTTCCACCAGCCAAATATGCATATAGTATAGCTGTTTCATTCCATTACTCTCTATGTGTTACTTTGCCAGCATATTCCATGTGCTGACCCGTTTCGGGCTGCAACGTTCATGTTGCAGACTTTTCAGATGACGATTAAGGAGTTTTAGGTCGTGGTTCTATACTCAGTGATGCCGTTGGAGTTGATGGACTCACTTATCTTCCAAGCCTTCCGCTGTTATAGTTATTAGATGGCCTTAAGCCATATTTATTGTAATAAGTTCTCTATTGAGACACTCGATGTAATAAGTGTGTGATTGCTACTCTGTTATAAATCCTCCGAGTACTGTGTGGTGTCAGCATTACTGATCCAGGGATGACACCTGAGCACAGAGATCAGACTGTTTGAGGTCTGTTTGCTACATCTACATGTGAAGCGGAGTATATAGTTGCTTCGGAAGCAACACAAGGAGTCTGGATGAAGGAGTTCATATCCGATCTGGGTGTAATACCTAGTGCATCGGATCGAATGACTAAACATTGGAGCTATTACCATTGCCAAGGAGCCCGGGTTTCACAAGAGAACCAAGCACATCAAGCGCCGCTTCAACTCCATTCTTAATTATGTTAAGGATGGAGACATAGAACTTTGCAAAGTACATACGGATCTGAATGTGACAAACCCATTGACTAAACCTCTTCCACAGGCAAAACATGATCAACACCAAGACTCCATGGGTGTTAGATTCATAACTATGTAAACTAGATTATTGACTCTAGTGTGCTACCTCTTGAGCATGCGTTGGTTTTCCCTTGAAGAGGAAAGGGTGATGCAGCAAAGCAGCGTAAGTATTTCCCTCAGTTTTTGAGAACCAAGGTATCAATCCAGTAGGAGACCACGCGCGAGTCACCTCGTACCTACACAAACAAATAAGAACCTCGCAACCAACGCGATAAAGGGGTTGTCAATCTGTCAGGACCCCGACTCAATGCCACATCGATCTAGCATGTAACACCTCATATCACTTTGCGGCCTCACGCATGGTATTCCCACGGGTGTCGCCTTACCTTTGCCCGGGACCGTTTGCGCCTTTTGGCACACGTATATGACAGTGTCGCTAGCATCCATATGATAAGGAGCCCGGGCTGACATGGCTAGTCGTAAACCCAAAGTGGCACAGACTTACAGGGACAGGCATCCATGACCCAACATCGAACGTGTCGGTCATCAGCGAGTGAATCCAGGCTGTAGCACTGGGCTAGCAGGACTCCGGTGAACCGGGCTGTAGCGGGCTAACAGGACTCCGGTATTCATCGCGTGACATTTCCCCGAAGGGACAGACACAGGAACGAAGAAGGACACATGCCGGCCAGCCTAAGTGTTCCGGAGCAGTAGCAAGCTACCATGGCTCGGTGGAAACACTAGGAGACATTTCCCCGTAAGAGAGGCTACTAAAGATAAACAACTAGATGGTCAGATCCCACACATACCAAGCATTTCAATAACATACACACAATATGCTCGATATGTGCAAATACAACATGGCATCACAACATGACTCTACGACTCAAGTAATTTATTCAATAGGCTCCGAGGAGCGAGATATTACAAACATGGGTCTCATGACCCAACAATCAGAGCATACAAATCAAAGCACAAGCGGAAGCTATCATGTCTGGGTACAGACATCTATAACTGAAAAAGGCTGAGAAGCCTGACTATCTACCAAATCCTGCCGAGGCACAAGACCGTAGCTGAGGTAACAAGCTAAACGTCGAAGTCCACGCGAAACTACTAGTGAGACCGAAGTCTCTCTGCAAAACATAAAATAGGCAAACGTGAGTACAAATGTACCCAGCAAGACTTACATCAGAACTAACTACATATGCATCATTATCAACAAAGGGGATGGTGGAGTTTAACTGCAGCAAGCCAGCTTTGACTCGGTGGCTATCCTGAACTACGACTGCAATGTAACTCTTTTGAGGTGGCGCACACGAGTCCACATATTCACCATATCAATACACCACTATGGATCCGCTCCCGTCTCCCTACGAGAACGCCATCCATAGCACTCACGCTTATCTTGCGTATTTTAGAGTATCCACTTTCACTTGTCTATGAACTGATATAAGCAACCCAGAAGTCCTTTACCGTGAACACGGCTATTCGAATAGATGATGTTAACCCTGCAGGGGTGTACTTCTTCATACATGTTTCCACCACTTAGCGTCTGCACACGACATGTGCTCGGCAGACTTCAAGCGAAAGCCGACGTGGGTGTAGACCACGACCTACCTAAACACTCAAGTCTCTAGTCCAGGTTTATCGCCTATTCGGGTTCCATCCATGAGGAGATCCGGTCGGAGTTTCGCTCACAACCCCAAACGATGTGAACAGGGTTCCGTGACACCAAACGGGCGCCCGGTATACCCGGCCACGTGCCTACCGCATCACAGCCCACCCCTACGGTCAGCGCTGTCCACGGCCTCCAGCATACTACAAACACCAGAAACTACTTGCAACTCCTGGACAGAGGACTAGGGTGAATAAGAAGTCGAGCGGGGTCATATTTCAGGGCCCAATGTATGGTAGTAGCTGAATCATGGATCACAAACATAGAACTCAGTTCCTGAGGACGGCTGCAATGAGACAACCCACCATGTACTCCTACATGGCCTCTCACCGCTACCTTTACCAAATCGTGTTCACACGCTTAGCTCACACACCGTAGGACATGTTCACACACCTCTGATTCATCCCGGATGAATCAGACCTGACTCAACTCTAAGCAGTAGCAGGCATGACAAACAAGCATGAATGAGTAGGCACATCAGGGCTCAAACAACTCCTACTCATGCTAGTGGGTTTCATCTTATTACTGTGGAATGACAGGTCATGCGGAGGATAAAGGGGTTCAGCTACCGCAGCAAGTAACAGATGAATCGATGTTGTCCTAATGCAGTAAAAGAGAGCAGGAGCGAGAGAGTGGGATTGTATCGGAATGAACAAGGGGGTTTTGCTTGCCCGGCACTTCTGAAGATAACATTGAGTCTTCATCAGTGTCAACGATCACATCATCGGTATCACGTCTATCGAGAGGGGACAAATACCGGCAACACAGAAGGGAACACAATCAATGCAATGCACAATATGATGCATGATCATGACATGGCAAAATGAATGTGTTTTGGGCTAATGCAACTAGCAACAGATTAAATGAAGTTGGTTTGAATACAAGATTCAAATTCAAACTCCATATGTGATTATTCAAATGCCATTTAATTGATTTGTGCTAAACAGCAGCTATAAGTTGTTCTAACATGCATGAAAGTGGTACAGATGGATTCCTTGAATTTTTCTGATAATTTTTCATATATAATTTATTTAATTTGGAGTTACGGTTAATTTATATGATTTTTAGAAGTTTTAGGCATTTTCTGGAATTTCCTGAATAATATTAAATCCAGAAATGATTATGGCGTCAGCACCACGTCACAGTGACGTCAGCAGGGTCAACTGGGCGCCCCAGGTCAAACCTGACGTGTGGGGGCCACACGTCAGTGACACAGGAGCTAATCCCGGTCAAACCCAGCGCTGACTGGGGTTTGACCAGGGGTAGGGCCCACTGTCAGTGGCTGTGGGTTTAATTAGTGGGGCCATTAACACTAATTAAGCGTGCCCCGTCGGCAGTCGCCGGAGTATCGCCGGCGGCGACCATTCCGCACGGCGGCGCGGCTCGGATTTGAGCTAGGGGCGATGGTTTGGCGCGCGGTTTGGCTCATTAGAACGTCCGCGACGCGGCGTGTCCAGCGGTGGCTGTGGCCGCGGCTGGGGTGACCGGTAGCGGCAACTACGGCGAGAGAGGCGGCGACCAGAGCTCGGGCATCGCCTAAGACGATGCTATGGTGCGGCTACGGACGAACTGATGGGGGTTTTCGGCTCCTGGGAACATCTCGAGCCCGAGGGCGTGCTCAGACGCGAGCTAAGACATCTGTGGCCACGGCGGTGCCATGGCCGGCGGCGAGGAGCGCTCGGCAAGGTGGTTAGGGCGGCTAGAGTACGGGAACGAGCGCGAGGAGGAGGGGGAATGGAAGAGTAGCTCACAACGGATTTGGTGGAGGCAACGGCGAGGCCGGGGAGGGGCTGGAGCTCGTGAATCCTCGAAAGTTCGCCGGCGGCCGAAGGTTAGGGGCGAGCTTGAGGGCGACGCTGCAGGGCTTCCGGAGGGCCGTGGATCGGTGGGGAGGAAGAGGGGGTCGGGGCGGAGCTTCCTGGGGCATCGGTGAGGTGTGGGGTGGCCGGTAGCCACGGTGGCTCTCGTCGGTGGCGGCGGCTCCGTTCGGGTGAGGAGAACAGAGGAGGGGGAGAGTGTTCCGGGGAGAGGATGAGGACGCGGGAGAGTGAGGAAGAGAGGCAGGGAGGTGCGTGGCGTCTCCGGGCGTCGAGGAGGAAGCAGGATGTGGCCGAGGCCTCTCGGGCGCGCGCCACGCCTCGCCTCTGTCCTTCTGGCGAGGGAGGAAGACGACAGGGGAGGGGGTGGAGATGGGCTGGGCCGGCTGGGCCGGTTGGTGGCGCCAGGTAGGCTGCGGGTAAGTGGCCCAGGTAGGTTTCCTCTCTCTCCTGTTTTATTGTTCTGTTTGTTTTATTTTTATTTAATCTTTTGCCACTGTTTTGAATTTAAAATAATTCAAACAATGCCAAAAGCTCCTCTGAATATTTTTATTTTGCTATATGGACTTTTCCAAAAGCTCATAAAATATTTCAGGGGTATTTGAAATTATATTCTAGTTATATGAATATAATTCAAATTCAAATAGCTAATGATTTAAATTCAAAGTCCCAAAAATAAATCCTTAAAAATGTTCAATATTTTGGTTGGGACCAGAACCCTTACCAAAAATTATCAAACATTTAAGAAGAGCATTTTGGAGCAATGAATGAGATTTGAAGGGTTTTTGCCCTTCTTTTATTTAAGTTTTTGAGGCTTCCAAAATTCCTCAGTTCAGGTTTCAAAAATTTAAACATGATGCTCAGATGGAAGCAGGCATAGGACAGGCCAGAACTAGGGATGTGACAACTCACCCCCACTAAACAAGAATCTCGACCCGAGATTCAAGGGTAGGGTAAGACGAAGGGAAAACGCAAACTATTATAATCTTCATGATCCAGGGTGCACTTCAAATGAACGTTGATTTGAACACCATCATTGTCTTGAAGTCCTGCTCTGATAAATCCTGTCAACATGACATGGAGGGAAGAAGGAGACTCTAGAAGGGTCGATCTTCTCGAAGATCGAACAACTCACGGAATGAGACATAGGACCATCTCTCGGGTTGAGACACGAGATACACATCAAGAGGGGTGGAAAGAAGCGGATGACGAAGGTTCACTAGGTAGACAACAATTTCACGCTTAAGAAGGTGGTAAGCGATTGTCAACGTAGCGAGGAGTTGAGTTGCCATGATACCATAACGATACACCTTAGGGAAGGTGACTCGTAGAGATATCCCCTTAAGTGGCAAAAAGAATTACTTTTGATTCAGAGATCATTGAAACTCTTTAAACCAGCCTAAGACAATTCTCGAGCGATCGTTTGGAGGGGGTCAGTAGAATGGCATACTCAAACTTGGATGATGTGGATTACCTTGTTAAAGACAACGTAATGGATGAATTTGCTTATCACCGGAAATGGAAGAGACCCATGGTAGAATGACACATTGGCGGTGCAAGCTAGGAACAAAATGCAAATGCTGGGAATGATTCTGGTAACTGGGGAGAGGCTCAACAATAGAGAGTTATTCCACTATTGGAATGGTTATAGCATAACCGAGGAAACTGAGAGCGCTATACAGTTAATGCCGACGATCAAACCTAGCACTTGCGCGTGCTCTCAAGAACTTGAGCAATTCCATAATCATCAAGGTTTTACCAACATCCGTGTCAAGGGTCCGGTAACACAACTTACAACCATGTTGAAGGGTGATGGAGGATGCAGATGCAAGGAAGATAACACCTTCTCAGATTTCACCTTAGCGAGGCCAAGGAAATAAAATCTGGATGATCGACCGAGAGACATTTAGCACTCCGCTTCTAATGTTCTCCTTGATGTGCTAGTGTAACCCATTCATAGATATGGTTTGATATCTAGAACATCAAGTAAAAAGGTCGGACTTCGGGATCTCAGAAATCCATAGGGGCAACTAGGGAGTAAACCCTACGAAATCCCTATGGGGAGGTGGCCAACTTCATCAATCAAGATATTATAATAACAGGTCTTCCGGCTGGGTGTGTTGGCCACGACATCCACTTTACCGGTTATCGGGCGACCAATATTATAATTCTTGGGAAATATTCCAACCATCATATCTACCTGAGATTCAGATCTGGTTGGTGTCAGGATATTCCAGACTCATCGAGTCTAGGAAGAAAAACGGAAGTTTGCAACACGAATCGACGAGATGACGTTGCGAGATTCTCGGGAAATGGACTACGATAGCGAGCTCCAAAACATGAGCTGGTTCTGCTACACACATGTGAACATGCTGTCCCAGACAAGCATGACCACATAGTAGTCTTATAATAAAACACTACCGAGTTCAGGAGGGGGAACCATCAACGAGGGTATCGAAGTCCTTACATAAGTCCGGATTAGCTCTTATGAAGGAACTCCTTCTCCTTGAACAAATCAATCAGTGGCTTGGTGTGCTAGGGGTACATATAGATTGAAGGTTGCAAGTCTTCAAACCACATAATTCTTCGCACGTGTGCATGACTGATTTGGGATGATTCCAAAGGAAACAACATTGACTTTCTCGAATCCACGGCGGCAACTTGCATCAGATGCACATGAATTAAAGGGAGTCACTACCTTTATCCAAACATATGCTTCATGAGCTAGCATGAACAAATGCTTTCAAAAGTTTCCAACACTAGCTTAATGTTCAACAAAATCATGAAGGAGATAAGGATGTTGTCAATGGGCTCAACAACAATTCATCTAGGTTTCCTTTTAAAAGGAATTCCATAGTTAAGTGAACACGGTGATAGCATTGGTCAGACCAAAGATGTAATGGTGTATGCTCGAGGGATCAACCACGAATAAGACAACATTACGAGCATCGTTGGTACTGATTTGACTTGACGATGGCCCACACTCAAATCAAAGGATTGATAAGACAATAGGTCCAGCAACTGATCACAGGGACCAATCGATGAGGATATCATCTTTCTTCAACACACACTACACAAGAATATCCCTTTGGAACGAACTAAGTTAGGCAAGCTTTTATCTCCCAATTCTCCAAGTTGTTGTCTAGCTTAACCAACTAGCTCAGGGATATCCAACACAGATTCTTGGAGAAAGGGTGGTTCTCCAGAAACCAACTTGATCACGAGCTCAACATAACAGTTAGGAAACAACCCGGTAACACTTCCAAGAAGATATTTGGAAAGTCACGAACCACCGGTATGTTACTAAGCTCGAGAACAATCTTGCTTTTGAGGGCAAGACGACATGATCAAATGAGTGAGGACTTGAAATAATTCCTAACTCATTGGCCGAGGAGTGCACCAGAATTAGGGACTAGGTAGCACAATCAATCTTAGGGTGACGATTCAATAATCAACACGCTAAGAATGAGGTTATCGTCCATTTAACTACCAAGCAACAGAGTTGCTAGCAATATTGATTTCACACGCCATGATTCATTTGTCAGCATTCCGGTTACAATAACACAGGAACCGAGGAATGAACAATGATGGCAAGAAGTATCACTGTACCAAGAGTTCATAGGATGGTGTGCAATTCCTATAACAATCTCGATATAAAATATGTAATACTCCAAGGTAGAGCAGAACAAAAGCTGGATTAGCAATTTGATCTGCGGAGCACAACTTCTTTGACCCAATCCTGGATAGGGAAGAGGTACTGGAGTTTGTTTCTCCTAGTCATTCCGCGATAGAATGGCTTGACGGACCACAAGCGTAATAGGCATCGATAAACGAACGCACGCATACTCTTGACTATCAATTGATAGACGAAGGTCAGTAGACAACTAAAGAGGGACAACTCAAAGGAACATATAACTTTCTGAGTTGTGGATACATGGGTTGGTATGCCGAACAAAGTTCAACATAATTCTTCCGGATAACCCATGCAGAAAGGTTGAGCTGGCAGAGTCACAATATAGCATGGAGAACTCATAGAGGGCCTGTTGTGATCTTTTGATCCAACAAACTTCTGCCATAATGGTTCATGGTATTTGGAAGAACGATATACCACGGACCTCGAGGACTATCGCAAAGGTTACTAATATACTAAAGGAACTAGCAACACTATCAACATGATGTAAGTAGGGTGAATATCGGGTTTAAGAACCAAGTAATAGAATACCTACTACTAAGTAGCATCACGGAATGCTTTCGAGAATAAAGGCCAGAATCATCACACTAGGACACAAATCATGGCTAGACCACTAGATGATCCCTGAGACACCTAGGGTCATAATAATTATTCCAACATAAAGGTTGAGGCAGTAGAATACCTCAACTCAACAATTAGTGTGATTGAGCTGGCATAAAGGAGCATCGAAACCAGAGGGAAAGGATTTTGCAAATGCATCAGACTATTTAGAAACCTGGAATGACTCGAACAGCATAACGGCTGTAAATGCTCAGAAAAGACTTGAGACATTCACAAAAATGGTGGCATAACCACTCAGAAGCACAACATCAAGGTCTCGAGATCAATAATTAACATACAGAGGTAGAAACTGAACTGAGGCTTAATCCAACAATCTTATAAGTCTACTGATTAGTAACACGTGGTCCTAATAGCAAGAAGAGATAGCCTAGTTCTTAATCCCCGTAGGAAAGATAAGATGACTCAGATCAGAAGGGCATAAGGTATAAGGAGTAAAAAGAGCCTTACGTTCCATCCCACAATCAATTCCCGTATATAACTAAAGAATTTCTAGACTCAACTTCGACCAGTTTGGCTTGGTAATCCTACAGGCAGTCAAGCTCTGATACCAACGCTGTCAGGACCCCGACTCAATGCCACATCGATCTAGCATGTAACACCTCATATCACTTTGCGGCCTCACGCACGGTATTCCCACGGGTGTCGCCTTACCTTTGCCCGGGACCGTTTGCGCCTTTTGGCACACGTATATGACAGTGTCGCTAGCATCCATATGATAAGGAGCCCGGGCTGACATGGCTAGTCGTAAACCCAAAGTGGCACAGACTTACAGGGACAGGCATCCATGACCCAGCATCGAACGTGTCGGTCATCAGCGAGTGAATCCAGGCTATAGCACTGGGCTAGCAGGACTCCGGTGAACCGGGCTGTAGCGGGCTAACAGGACTCCGGTATTCATCACGTGACATTTCCCCGAAGGGACAGACACAGGAACGAAGAAGGACACATGCCGGCCAGCCTAAGTGTTCCGGAGCAGTAGCAAGCTACCATGGCTCGGTGGAAACACTAGGAGACATTTCCCCGTAAGAGAGGCTACTAAAGATAAACAACTAGATGGTCAGATCCCACACATACCAAGCATTTCAATAACATACACACAATATGCTCGATATGTGCAAATACAACATGGCATCACAACATGACTCTACGACTCAAGTAATTTATTCAATAGGCTCCGAGGAGCGAGATATTACAAACATGGGTCTCATGACCCAACAATCAGAGCATACAAATCAAAGCACAAGCGGAAGCTATCATGTCTGGGTACAGACATCTATAACTGAAAAAGGCTGAGAAGCCTGACTATCTACCAAATCCTGCCGAGGCACAAGACCGTAGCTGAGGTAACAAGCTAAACGTCGAAGTCCACGCGAAACTACTAGTGAGACCGAAGTCTCTCTGCAAAACATAAAATAGGCAAACGTGAGTACAAATGTACCCAGCAAGACTTACATCAGAACTAACTACATATGCATCATTATCAACAAAGGGGATGGTGGAGTTTAACTGCAGCAAGCCAGCTTTGACTCGGTGGCTATCCTGAACTACGACTGCAATGTAACTCTTTTGAGGTGGCGCACACGAGTCCACATATTCACCATATCAATACACCACTATGGATCCGCTCCCGTCTCCCTACGAGAACGCCATCCATAGCACTCACGCTTATCTTGCGTATTTTAGAGTATCCACTTTCACTTGTCTATGAACTGATATAAGCAACCCAGAAGTCCTTTACCGTGAACACGGCTATTCGAATAGATGATGTTAACCCTGCAGGGGTGTACTTCTTCATACATGTTTCCACCACTTAGCGTCTGCACACGACATGTGCTCGGCAGACTTCAAGCGAAAGCCGACGTGGGTGTAGACCACGACCTACCTAAACACTCAAGTCTCTAGTCCAGGTTTATCGCCTATTCGGGTTCCATCCATGAGGAGATCCGGTCGGAGTTTCGCTCACAACCCCAAACGATGTGAACAGGGTTCCGTGACACCAAACGGGCGCCCGGTATACCCGGCCACGTGCCTACCGCATCACAGCCCACCCCTACGGTCAGCGCTGTCCACGGCCTCCAGCATACTACAAACACCAGAAACTACTTGCAACTCCTGGACAGAGGACTAGGGTGAATAAGAAGTCGAGCGGGGTCATATTTCAGGGCCCAATGTATGGTAGTAGCTGAATCATGGATCACAAACATAGAACTCAGTTCCTGAGGACGGCTGCAATGAGACAACCCACCATGTACTCCTACATGGCCTCTCACCGCTACCTTTACCAAATCGTGTTCACACGCTTAGCTCACACACCGTAGGACATGTTCACACACCTCTGATTCATCCCGGATGAATCAGACCTGACTCAACTCTAAGCAGTAGCAGGCATGACAAACAAGCATGAATGAGTAGGCACATCAGGGCTCAAACAACTCCTACTCATGCTAGTGGGTTTCATCTAATTACTGTGGAATGACAGGTCATGCAGAGGATAAAGGGGTTCAGCTACCGCATCAAGTAACAGATGAATCGATGTTGTCCTAATGCAGTAAAAGAGAGCAGGAGCGAGAGAGTGGGATTGTATCGGAATGAACAAGGGGGTTTTGCTTGCCTGGCACTTCTGAAGATAACATTGAGTCTTCATTAGTGTCAACGATCACATCATCGGTATCACGTCTATCGAGAGGGGACAAATACCGGCAACACAGAAGGGAACACAATCAATGCAATGCACAATATGATGCATGATCATGACATGGCAAAATGAATGTGTTTTGGGCTAATGCAACTAGCAACAGATTAAATGAAGTTGGTTTGAATACAAGATTCAAATTCAAACTCCATATGTGATTATTCAAATGCCATTTAATTGATTTGTGCTAAACAGCAGCTATAAGTTGTTCTAACATGCATGAAAGTGGTACAGATGGATTCCTTGAATTTTTCTGATAATTTTTCATATATAATTTATTTAATTTGGAGTTACGGTTAATTTCTATGATTTTTAGAAGTTTTAGGCATTTTCTGGAATTTCCTGAATAATATTAAATCCAGAAATGATTATGGCGTCAGCACCACGTCACAGTGACGTCAGCAGGGTCAACTGGGCGCCCCAGGTCAAACCTGACGTGTGGGGGCCACACGTCAGTGACACAGGAGCTAATCCCGGTCAAACCCAGCGCTGACTGGGGTTTGACCAGGGGTGGGGCCCACTGTCAGTGGCTGTGGGTTTAATTAGTGGGGCCATTAACACTAATTAAGCGTGCCCCGTCGGCAGTCGCCGGAGTATCGCCGGCGGCGACCATTCCGCACGGCGGCGCGGCTCGGATTTGAGCTAGGGGCGATGGTTTGGCGCGCGGTTTGGCTCATTAGAACGTCCGCGACGCGGCGCGTCCAGCGGTGGCTGTGGCCGCGGCTGGGGTGACCGGTAGCGGCAACTACGGCGAGAGAGGCGGCGACCGGAGCTCGGGCATCGCCTAAGACGATGCTATGGTGCGGCTACGGACGAACCGATGGGGGTTTTCGGCTCCTGGGAACATCTCGAGCCCGAGGGCGTGCTCAGACGCGAGCTAAGACATCTGTGGCCACGGCGGTGCCATGGCCGGCGGCGAGGAGCGCTCGGCAAGGTGGTTAGGGCGGCTAGAGTACGGGAACGAGCGCGAGGAGGAGGGGGAATGGAAGAGTAGCTCACAGCGGATTTGGTGGAGGCAACGGCGAGGCCGGGGAGGGGCTGGAGCTCGCGAATCCTCGAAAGTTCGCCGGCGGCCGAAGGTTAGGGGCGAGCTTGAGGGCGATGCTGCAGGGCTTCCGGAGGGCCGTGGATCGGTGGGGAGGAAGAGGGGGTCGAGGCGGAGCTTCCTGGGGCGTCGGTGAGGTGTGGGGTGGCCGGTAGCCACGGTGGCTCTCGTCGGTGGCGGCGGCTCCGTTCGGGTGAGGAGAACAGAGGAGGGGGAGAGTGTTCCGGGGAGAGGATGAGGACGCGGGAGAGTGAGGAAGAGAGGCAGGGAGGTGCGTGGCGTCTCCGGGCGTCGAGGAGGAAGCAGGAGGTGGCCGAGGCCTCTCGGGCGCGCGCCACGCCTCGCCTTTGTCCTTCTGGCGAGGGAGGAAGACGACAGGGGAGGGGGTGGAGATGGGCTGGGCCGGCTGGGCCGGTTGGTGGCGCCAGGTAGGCTGCGGGTAAGTGGCCCAGGTAGGTTTCCTCTCTCTCCTGTTTTATTGTTCTGTTTGTTTTATTTTTATTTAATCTTTTGCCACTGTTTTGAATTTAAAATAATTCAAACAATGCCAAAATCTCCTCTGAATATTTTTATTTTGCTATATGGACTTTTCCAAAAGCTCAAAAAATATTTCAGGGGTATTTGAAATTATATTCTAGTTATATGAATCTAATTCAAATTCAAATAGCTAATGATTTAAATTCAAAGTCCCAAAAATAAATCCTTAAAAATGTTCAATATTTTGGTTGGGACCAGAACCCTTACCAAAAATTATCAAACATTTAAGAAGAGCATTTTGGAGCAATGAATGAGATTTGAAGGGTTTTTGCCCTTCTATTATTTAAGTTTTTGAGGCTTCCAAAATTCCTCAGTTCAGGTTTCAAAAATTTAAACATGATGCTCAGATGGAAGCAGGCATAGGACAGGCCAGAACTAGGGATGTGACACAATCCCTTCACGGCCACTTGCAAGAGTGATATCTGATAGAGATAATAATAATAAGATAAATATTTTTGGTATTTTTATGATATAGATTAAAATTAAAGATTGCAAAACAAAATAGATTGGAAACTTGTATGAGGGAAAATAGACCCGGGGGCCATAGGTTTCACTAGTGGCTTCTCTCAAGATAGTATAAGTATTACGGTGGGTGAACAAATTACTGTCGAGCAATTGATAGAAAAGCGAATAATTATGAGAATATCTAGGTATGATCATGTATATAGGCATCACGTCCGTGACAAGTAGACCGACTCCTACCTGCATCTACTACTATTACTCCACACATCGACTGCTATCCAGCATGCATCTAGAGTATTAAGTTCATAAGAGCAGAGTAACGCTTTTAGCAAGATGACATGATGTAGAGGGATAAACTCATGCAACATGATATAAACCCCATCTTTTTATCCTCGATGGCAACAATACAATACGTGTCGTTTCCCTTTCTGTCACTAGGATCGAGCACCGCAAGATTGAACCCAAAGCTAAGCACTTCTCCCATTGCAAGAAAGATCAATCTAGTAGGCCAAACCAAACTGAAAATTCGAAGAGACTTGCAAAGATAACCAATCATACATAAAATAATTCAGAGAAGAGTCAAATATTATTCATAGATAAACATGATCATAAACCCACAATTCATCGGATCTCGACAAACACACCGCAAAAGAAGATTACATCGAATAGATCTCCAAGAGAATCAAGGAGAACTTTGTATTGAGATCCAAAGAGAGAGAAGAAACCATCTAGATAATAACTATGGACCTGAAGGTCTGAGGTAAACTACTCACACATCATCGGAGGGGCCATGGAGTTGATGTAGAGGCCCTCCGTGATCAATGCCCCCTCCGACGGAGCTCCAGAAAAGGCCCGAAGATGGGATCTCTTGGGTACAGATGGTTGCGGCGGTGTAAATAGGGTTTCCTGGTGCTCCTGGATGTTTTCGCGGTATGTGAATATATATAGGAGGAAGAAGTAGGTCGGTGGATCCACGAGGGGCCCACGAGGGTGGAGGGTGTGCCCCCTGCCTCGTGGCCTCCTCGCTGATTGCTTGACGTCCACTCCAAGTCCTCTTGATCACGTTTGTTCCAAAATCACGCTCCCTATGGTTTCATCCCGTTTGGACTCCGTTTGATATTCTTTTTCTGCGAAACACTAAAATAGGCAAAAAACCAGCAATTTGGGCTGGGCCTCCGGTGAATATGTTAGTCCCAAAAATAATATATAAGTTTATAAATAATCCCATTAAACATCCAAAACAGAATATATAATAGCATGGAGCAATCAAAAATTATAGATACATTGGAGACGTATCAAGTATCCCCAAGCTTAATTCCTACTTGTCCTCGAGTAGGTAAATGATAAAATACAAATTTTTTGATGTGGAATGCTTCCTAACATATTTCTCAATGTAATTTTCTTTATTGTGGCATGAATGTTCATATCCGAAAGATTCAATATAAAAGTTTAATATTGACATCAAAATAATAATACTTCAAGCATACTAACTAAGCAATCATGTCTTCTCAAAATAACATGGCCAAAGAAAGTTCATCCCTACAAAATCATATAGTTTGGTCATGCTCCATTTTCGTCACTCAAGAATGCTCTCATCATGCACAACCCCGATGACAAGTCAAGCAATTCTTTCATACTTTAGTAATCTAAAAAAATCAACTTTCACGCAATACATGAGCGTGAGCCATGGATATAGCACTATGGTGGAATAGTATATAATGAAGGGGGTTATGTGGAGAAGACAAAAAAGGGAGAAAGTCTCACACTGACGCGGCTAATCAATGGGCTAGGGAGATGCCCATCAATTGATGTCAATGCAAGGAGTAGGGATTGCCATGCAACGGATGCACTAGAGCTATAAATGTATGAAAGCTCAACAAAAGAAACTAAGTGGGTGTGCATCCAACTTGCTTGCTCATGAAGACCTAGGGCACTTGAGGAGGCCCATTGTTGGAATATACAAGCCAAGTTCTATAATGAAAAATTCCCATGAGTATATGAAAATGACAAAATAAGAGACTTTCTATCATAAAGATCATGGTGCTACTTTGAAGCACAAGTATGGAAAAAGGATAGTAGCATTGCCCATTTTTTATTTTTATTTTTTTGGTTCTTTTTTATTTGGCCTTTTTTGGGACAATGCTCTATTAATGATGATCATCACACTTCTATTTATTTACAACTCAATGATTACAACTCGATACTAGAACAATATATGACTCTATATGAATGCCTTCGGCGGTGTACCGGGATGTGCAATGACTCATGAGTGACATGTATGAAAGAATTATGAACGGTGGCTTTGCCACAAATACGATGTCAACTACATGATCATGCAAGGCAATATGACAATGATGATGCGTGTCATAATAAATGGAACGATGGAAAGTTGCATGGCAATATATCTCGGAATGGATATGGAGATGCCATAATAGGTAGGTATGGTGGCTGTTTTGAGGAAGATATAAGGAGGTTTATGTGTGATAGAGCGTATCGTATCATGGGGTTTGGATGCACCAGCGAAGTTTGCACCAACTCTCAAGGTGAGAAAGGGCAATGCACGGTACCGAAGAGGCTAGCAATGATGGAAGGGTGAGAGTGCATATAATTCATGGACTCAACATTAGTCATAAAGAACTCACATACTTATTGCAAAAATCTACAAGTCATCAAAAACCAAGTATTACATGCATGCTCCTAGGGGGATAGATTGGTAGGAAAAGACCATCGCTCGTCCCCGACCGCCACTCATAAGGAAGACAATCAAATAACACCTCATGTTTCAAATTTGTTATACAACGTTTACCATACGTGCATGCTACGGGACTTGCAAACTTCAACACAAGTATTTCTCAAATTCACAACTACTCAACTAGCACAACTTTGATATCACTATCTCCATATCTCAAAACAATCATCAAGTATCAAACTTTTCTTAGTATTCAATGCACTTATATGAAAGCTTTTTATTAAGCCTAAAAGAAAATTGCCATGTTCTTCTAAAGGACTCTCAAAATAATATAAGTGAATCATGAGAGATCAATTATTTCTATAAAATGAAACCATCACCGTGCTCTAAAAGATATAAGTGAAGCACTAGAGCAAAAACTATATAGCTCAAAAGATATAAGTGAAGCACATAGAGTATTCTAATAGATTCCGATTCATGTGTGTCTCTCTCAAAAGGTGTGTACAGCAAGGATGATTGTGGTAAATTAAAAATCAAAGACTCAAATCATACAAGACGCTCCAAGCAAAACACATATCATGTGGTGAATAAAAATATAGCTCCAAGTAAAGTTACAGATGAACGAAGACAAAAGAGGGGATGCCTTCCGGGGCATCCCCAAGCTTAGGCTTTTTGGTGTCCTTGGATTTTACCTTGGGGGTGCCTTGGGCATCCCCAAGCTTAGGCTCTTGCCACTCCTTGTTCCATAATCCATCAAATCTTTACCCAAAACTTGAAAACTTCACAACACAAAACTTAACATAAAATCTCGTGAGCTCCGTCAGCGAAAGAAAACAAAACACCACTTCAAGGTACTGTAATGAACTCATTTTTTATTTATATTTGTGTTAAACCTACTGTATTACAACGTCTCTATGGTTTATAAACTCCATTACTAGCCATAGATTCATCAAAATAAGCAAACAACACACAAAAAACAGAATCTGTCAAAAACAGAACAATCTGTAGTAATCTGTAACTAACGCAAAGTTCTGGAACCCCAACAATTCTAAAATAAATTTCTGGACGTGAAGAATTTTTATATTACTCATCTGAAAAAGAAATTAACTAAATAGAACTCTCCAATAAAAAATGGCAGCAATTCTCGTGAGCGCTAAATTTTCTGTTTTTTACAGCAAGATCAAAAAGACTTTCCCCAAGTCTTCCCAACGGTTCTACTTGGCACAAACACTAATTAAACACAAAAAACACAACCAAAACATAGGCTAGATAAATTATTTATTACTAAACAGGAACAAAAATCAAGGAATAAAAATAAAATTGGGTTGCCTCCCAACAAGCGCTATCGTTTAACGCCCCTAGCTAGGCATAAAAGTGAAGATAGATCTAGGTATTGCCATCTTTGGTAGGCAATTATTCAATAAGACACATATAAATCCTAGGAGTTTCTTTCTTTTTATTAATTATCAAACTCCTAGGCATGAAATCGAGAAAATCATTTGTAGCAAAAGTTTCCTTAAGGATAGTGAGAAAGTTGGGGTGAACACTTATGGATTTGAGGTCCGCATTTCCCTTACTAGAAGTTTCACCCTTATTTTTAGGAACATACATCAATTTGGCAATCTTAGCATTAGGAGGAGTGTTTTTAATGGAAGAAAAGGCAGACCCTAGGTTGGTAATAATATCCTCAATTTTATCAATTCTAGTGGAATCTTGATCTATCTTTTCATTAACCGTAGGTCCCTTTTCTTTAAAAAATTTAAGTGCAACTCCTACCTTAGATCCGTATTGGGTAATTTGGTTATGGATCTTTCTATCCAAATTTTCAATTAACTCTACGGTGGCAACTTTATTTTCAATAATTTCAAGCCGTTGCATCACATGTTCCAAAGTTAAAATAGTTCCATTAACCAAAAGAGGTGGTGGGCCAAACAAATCTATCATAGCATTATAAGAATCAAAAGTATGGCTACCCAAGAAATTTCCTCCGGTAATGGTATCGAGAATATATCTATTCCAAGGAGTGATGCCTACATAAAAATTGCGAAGAAGAATGGAAGTAGATTGCTTCCTAGTAGATCTATTTTGCGCATTGCAAATTTTGTACCAAGCATCTTTTAGATTTTCTCCCTCCCTTTGTTTAAAATTAAGAACTCCATTCTCGGGAGACAAAGGAGTAGATAAAGGACTAGCCATAATGACGAAGCAAGCAGAAAAGAGGCGAACTGAAAGAGAGGGCGAAAGGAAAGAGGGCAAATAAAACGGCAAGGGTGAAGTGGGGGAGAGGAAAACGGGAGGCAAATGGCAAATAATGTAATGCGAAGGGTAAGAGTTGTGATGGGTACTTGGTATGTCTTGACTTGGCGTAGATCTCCCTGACAACGACACCAGATATCCTTATTGCTACCTCTTGAGCATGCGTTGGTTTTCCCTTGAAGAGGAAAGGGTGATGCAGCAAAGCAGCGTAAGTATTTCCCTCAGTTTTGGAGAACCAAGGTATCAATCCAGTAGGAGACCACGCGCGAGTCACCTCGTACCTACACAAACAAATAAGAACCTCGCAACCAACGCGATAAAGGGGTTGTAAATCCCTTCACGGCCACTTGCAAGAGTGAGATCTGATAGAGATAATAATAATAAGATAAATATTTTTGGTATTTTTATGATATAGATTGAAATTAAAGATTGCAAAACAAAATAGATTGGAAACTTGTATGAGGGAAAATAGACCCGGGGGCCATAGGTTTCACTAGTGGCTTCTCTCAAGATAGTATAAGTATTACGGTGGGTGAACAAATTATTGTCGAGCAATTGATAGAAAAGCGAATAATTATGAGAATATCTAGGTATGATCATGTATATAGGTATCACGTCCGTGACAAGTATACCGACTCCTACCTACATCTACTACTATTACTCCACACATCGACTGCTATCCAGCATGCAACTAGAGTATTAAGTTCATAAGAGGAGAGTAACGCTTTTAGCAAGATGACATGATGTAGAGGGATAAACTCATGCAACATGATATAAACCCCATCTTTTTATCCTCGATGGCAACAATACAATACGTGTCGTTTCCCTTTCTGTCACTCGGATCAAGCACCGCAAGATTGAACCCAAAGCTAAGCACTTCTCCCATTGTAAGAAAGATCAATCTAGTAGGCCAAACCAAACTGAAAATTCGAAGAGACTTGCAAATATAACCAATCATACATAAAAGAATTCAGAGAAGATTCAAATATTGTTCATAGATAAACTTGATCATAAACCCACAATTCATCGGATCTCGACAAACACACCACAAAAGAAGATTACATCGAATAGATCTCCAAGGGAATCAAGGAGAACTTTGTATTGAGATCCAAAGAGAGAGAAGAAGCCATCTAGATAATAACTATGGACCCGAAGGTCTGAGGTAAACTACTCACACATCATCGGAGGGGCCATGGAGTTGATGTAGAGGCCCTCCATGATCAATGCCCCCTCCGGTGGAGCTCCAGAAAAGGCCCCAAGATGGGATCTCTGGGTACAGATGGTTGCGGCGGTGGAAATAGGGTTTCATGGTGCTCCTGGATGTTTTCGGGGTATGTGAATATATATAGGAGGAAGAAGTAGGTCGGTGGAGCCACGAGGGGCCCACGATGGTGGATGGCGCGCCCAGGGGGGTTGGCGCGCCCCCTGCCTCGTGGCCTCCTCGTTGATTTCTTGACATCCACTCCAAGTCGTCTGGATCATGTTTGTTCCAAAAATTACGCTCCCGAAGGTTTCATTCTGTTTGGACTCCGTTTGATATTCTTTTTCGATGAAACACTGAAATAGGCAAAAAAAACAGCAATTTGGTCTGGGCTCCGGTTAATAGGTTAGTCCCAAAAATAATATAAAAGTGTATAAATAAGCCCATTAAACATCCAAAACATAATATATAATAGCCTGGAGCAATCAAAAATTATAGATACGTTGGAGACGTATCATAGTGCAAGTGGGAGACTGTGGAAAATATGCCCTAGAGGCAATAATAAATTGGTTATTATCATATTGTTTATTTTTCATGCTAGAATTTTATTGACCGGAAAATTAAATACATGTGTGAATACATAAACAAATACTATGTCCCTACTGAGCCTCTACTAGACTAGCTCGTTGATCCAAGATGGTTAAGGTTTCCTAACCATAGACATGAGTTGTCATTTGATAACGGGATCACATCATTAGGAGAATGATGTGATGGACAAGACCCGACCGTAAACTTAGCATTCGATCATATCACTTGAGTTTATTGCTATAGCTCTCTTCATGTCAAGTATATATTCCTAAGACCATGAGATCATGCAACTCTCGGATACCAGAGGAATACATTGTGTTCTATCAAACATCACATCATAACTAGGTGATCATAAAGATGCTCTATAGGTATCTCCGAAGGTGTCTGTTGGGTTGGCATGAATCGCGACTCGGATTTGTCACTCCATGTGATGGAGAGATATCTCTAGACCATCTAGGTAATACACATCGTAAAGAGCTTGCAAGCAATGTGACTAATGAGTTAGTCACGAGATCTTGTATTATGGAACAAGTAAAGAGACTTGTCGGTAACGAGATTGAACTAGGTATGGAGATACCGACGGTCGAATCTCGGGCAAGTAACATATCGCCGAACAAAGGGAATTGCTTACGGGATTAATAGAATCATTTCCTTCGCAGTTCAACTGATAAAAGATCTTCGTTGAATATGTAGGAACCAATATGGGCATCCAGGTTCGCTATTTGTTATTGACTGGAGAGGTGTCTCAGTCATGTCTACATGATTCTCGACCCCGTAGGGTCCGCACGCTTAACGTTCGGTGACGCTAGAGTAATATTGGGATATGCATGTTGGTGGTCGAATGTTGTTTGGTGTCCCGGATGAGATCCCGGACACCATGAGGATCTCCGGAATGGTCTGGAGGTAAATATTTATATATGGAAAGTTTCTTTCATGGTTCCGGAAAAAGTTTCAGTTGTTTCGGTATTGTACCGGGAAGCTTCCAGAAGGTTCTGTAAACTTCTGGGGGAGTCCAAAAGTCCACCAATGGTTCCACCATGTCCCAAGGGCCAGCATGGGCTAAGGGGAGGCGCCCTAGCCTTATTAGGCCAGACGCACAAGTCCCTCAAGGCCCATGTTGTTGGAAATATGCCCTAGAGGCAATAATAAAGTGGTTATTATTATATTTTCTTAATCATGATAAAGGTTTATTGTTAATGCTACAATTGTATTGATCTGAAACTTAAATACATGTGTGAATACAAAAACAAATACCAAATCCCTAGTGAGCCTCTACTAGACTAGCTCGTTGATCAAAAGATGGTTAAGGTTTCCTAACCATAGACATGAGTTGTCATTTGATAACGGGATCACATCATTAGGAGAATGATGTGATGGACAAGACCCATCCGTTAGCATAGCATATGATCATTCAGTTTTTGCTACTTCTTTCTTAATGTCATATACATATTCCTTTGACCATGAGATCATGCAATTGCCGGATACTGGAGGAATACCTTGTGTGCTATCAAACACCACTTCATAACTGGGTGATCATAAAGGTGCTCTGCACGTAACTCCGAAGGTGTCTGTTGAGTTGGCTTGAATCGAGATTGGGATTTGTCACTCCGTATGACAGAGAGGTATCTCTAGGACCTCTCGGTAATACAGCATCACAGGAAGCTTGCAAGCAAAGTGACTAAGGATTTAGTTACAAGATGATGTATTACAGAACGAGTAAAGAGACTTGCTGGTAACGAGATTGAACTAGGTATGGAGATACCAACGATCGAATCTCGGGTAAGTAACATACCGATAGACAAAGGGGACTACATATGTTTTCATAAAGGTTCGACCGATAAATATCTTCATAGAATATGTAGGAACCAATATGGGCATCCAAGTCCCGCTATTGGTTATTGACCGGAGAAGCATATGATGTCGCTTGAAGCTACATCGGTATTTCCCCAAAGAGGAAGGGATGATGCAGCATAGCGGCGGTAGGTATTTCCCTCAGATATGAAACCAAGGTTATCGAACCAGTAGGAGAACCAAGCAACACAACGTAA
This sequence comes from Triticum dicoccoides, assembly GCF_002162155.2. Lineage (NCBI taxonomy): Eukaryota > Viridiplantae > Streptophyta > Magnoliopsida > Poales > Poaceae > Triticum > Triticum dicoccoides. The sequence goes on along the minus strand of NC_041382.1, from coordinate 409,039,398 downwards.
ACAGCCCCTGCACACATATAACAAATCCTCACAACCCGACGTGTTAAAGTGGTTGTCAATCCCTTTCGGGGTACAGCGCCTCAAGTGGCAAACAGACGTGAGATAAATTTGTAGTAAATTGATAGATCAAATGATAAATAAAATAAATAAATAAATAAAAACTACAACAAGGTATTTTTTGGTTTTTGGTTTAATAGATCTTAAAATAAATGCAAGAAAGGTAGATCGCAAAGGCAAATATATGAGAAAGAAGACTCGGGGGTCATAGGTTTCACTAGTGGCTTCTTTCGAGAAAAATATCAAATGGTGGGTAAACAAATTACCGTTGGGCAATAGATAGAACTTCAAATAATTATGACGATATCGAGGCAATGACCATTATATGGCATCACGTCCAAGATTAGTAGACCGACTCCTACCTGCATCTACTACTATTACTCCACACATCGACCACTATCCAGCATGCATCTAGTGTATAAGTTCATGGAGAAACGGAGTAATGCAATAAGAACGATGACATGATGTAGACAAGATCTATCTATGTAGAGATAGAACCCATCGTTTTATCCTTAGTAGCAACGATATATACGTGTCGTTTCCCTTTCTGTCACTGGGATCAAGCACTATAAGATCGAACCTACTACAAAGCACCTCTTCCTATTGCAAGATAAATAGATCAACTTGGCCAAACAAAACCCAAATATCAGATAAGAAATACGAGGCTATAAGAAATCATGCATATAAGAGATCAAAGAAACTCAAATAACTTTCATGGGTATAAAAGATAGATCTGATCATAAACTCAAAGTTCATCGATCCCAACAAACACACCGCAAAAGAGTTACATCATATGGATCTCCAAGAGACCATTGTATTGAGAATCAAGAGAGAGAGAGAGAGATGAATCCATCTAACTACTAACTACAGACCCGAAGGTCTACAAAGAACTACTCACGCATCATCGTAGAGGCACCAATGGAGGTGGTGAACCCCATCTAAGATGGTGTCTAGATTGGATCTGGTGGTTCTGGACTCTGTAGCGGCTGGATGAATATTTCGTCAACTCCCCTAGGGTTCTGGGATTTTTGGGGTATTTATAGAGCAAAGAGGCAGTCCGGGGGGCACCCAAGGTGGGCACAACCCACCAGGGTGCACCTGGGCCTCCTGGCGCGCCCTGGAGGGTTGTGCCCCCTCGGGGCACCCCTAGGCGCAACCAGGGCCTGTTGTGTTCCTTTTGGCCCATAAAAATTCTCCGTAAAGTTTCATGGCATTTGGACCCCGTCTGATATTGATTTTCCGCGATGTAAAAAACATGGAAAAAACATGAACTGACACTTGGCACTATGTCAATAGGTTTGTACCAAAAATGATATAAAATGACTATAAAATGATTATAAAACATCCAATATTGATAATATAATAGCATGGAACAATAAAAAATTATAGATACATTGGAGATGTATCAGCGTCTTGGTCATGTCTACATCATTCTCGAACCCGTAGGGTCCGCATGCTTAACGTTTGTTGATGATATAGTATTATATGAGTTATGTACGTTGGTGAGCGAATGTTGTTCAAAGTCCTGGATGAGATCACAGACATGACGAGGAGCTCCGGAATGGTACAAAGGTAAAGATTGATATATAGGATGATATGGTTAGGCCAAGGGGTAAGGCCCACAAGGCCTTAAGACAATGCACAAAGGGGTTTTCTCGGAGGGCAGGGGCTAGACGCCAAGGTTCCTGGCATCTACTGAGGGAGTCCTGGATTAGGGGGTCCCCAGGCGTCCGGGCTATGTGACATGGGCCGGACTAGTGGACCGTTAAGATACAAGATAGAAGGCTTCCCCCGTGTCTGGATGGGACTCTCCTTGGCGTGGAAGGCAAGCTCGACGTTCGGATGTGAAGATTCCTTTCTCTATAAACCGACTCTATACAAACCCTAGCCCCCTCCGGTATCTATATAAACTGGAGGGTTTAGTCTGTAGAGGAAGTCATAATCATACAGGCTAGACATCTATGGTTTAGCCATTACAATCTCATGGTAGATCAACTCTTGTAACCCCTATACTCATCAAAGTCAATCAAGCAGGACGTAGGGCTTTACCTCCATCAAGAGGGCCCCAACCTGGGTAAACATCGTGTCCCCTGCCTCATGTTACCTTCGATCCCTAGACGCATAGTTCGGGACCCCCTAACCGAGATCTGCTGGTTTTGACACCGACATTGGTTCTTTCATTGAGAGTTCCTCTATGCTGTCGACGAAGGATTCGATGGCTTGTTCAATCATCCACAATGATGCTGTTTCGGGGGAAATATTTTCCCCGGGCAAGATTTTCGTATTCGAAGGCTTCACGCTGCATGCCAACTCGATTGGCCACCTTGAGCAGATCGACAGCTACTCCCCTGGTCATCAGATCAATTTCGGGAACCTAAACTATGTCGCCGATATCCAAGGGGATTTGATCTTTGAAGGGTTCACGGCCCCGATCACCGCTCCGGCCTTAGATTCGGAGCAGGCTGTCGGGTCCGAAGACGGGAGTTTAGAGCCCGCCGGATCCTCTACAATTATGGAACTTGTTACCGGAGATCCAGAGGGGACGTCGTTGTCGGCTAACCCGAAGACAGACCGAACTCCCCATGTCACTCAAGCACCGGACACTCCGCCGGACTCTAAGTCCGAACTCTCGAGGTCCGTGTTAAGCGGGCGCCACCAAGAGGCTCCAACTCCGGACAACCCCACAGACTCTCGCTTCTCTATCCAACCCTCGCCTTTAAACACGGCTCTGGACTTAATGCGATCACTCGCCATTACGGAAGGATCGGTTCCGAATTATGCCCAGCCCAGACTAGGGTCTGAGAGCGGGGAATTTTACATCCCACCCACCACCCACTTCATAGCCACTGTCAAGGATCCAACCGACATGTTGGACTACGCCCCCGAAGACATCGACGGTATGGACGACGACGCTGGAGACGAACAAGGCCAAAACCCTCAGTTTACCGGATGACGGACGGCCACCTCCACATACGACGTGTATGTGGTGGAGACACCCAAAGAGGATGGCGACGACGACAAGGAGAATATGGTTGAGAACAAGCCTACCGAAGCACCTCCAAAACATCGATGTTAGCGCCGCCGCTCAAAATCGCGTCGCCAAAAAGACAACAATACCGACACCAAAGAGAATAACACTCCAGAGAACGCCGAAGACTTTGAAGCCCCTGTAGAGCCAACATCCGAACAGGATGATTGGGAGGATGGGCAAGTAAACCCCGACGATCCTGTTGAGAACGAGGACTCGGAGGACAGTAACTACCTACCAAACTCCAAATAGGATATGAGCCTCGATAATGAAGATTTCATCGTGCTAGAGGAACCCCTCGAACAAGAGTGCTTTAAGCGCCGACTAATCGCTATTGCAAGAAGCCTGAAAAAGAAGCAACAACAACTTCAAGCTGACCAGGATCTGCTCAATGACAGATGGACAAATGTCCTGGCAGCCGAGGAACACGGCCTCAAACGCCCAACTAAGAGTTACCCGAAGCGCAAACTACTGCCTCAATTTGATGACGAGACCCTTAAGCCCACACTTCTAAAGCATAGAACTAATGACGAGCCCGATCGACCGCCATATTGACGGGATAGACCGGCCACCCATGCCGAACACCAGCCCGCGCCACCCCGCCCTCGAGGCAAGGGGGTAATGATATGTCTCCAACGTATCTATAATTTTTGATTGCTCCATGCTATATTATCTACTATTTTCGACATTATTGCGCTTTATTATCCACTTTTATATTATTTTTGGGACTAACCTATTAACTGGAGGCCCATCCCAGAATTGCTGTTTTTGCCTGTTTTAGGGTTTCGAACAAAAGGAATATCAAACGGAGTCCAAACGGAATGAAACCTTCGGGAACGTGATTTTCTCAGCGAACAAGACCCGTGAGACTTGGACCCTACATCAAGAAAGAAAAGAGGAGGCCATGAGGTAGGGGGCGCGCCTACCCCCCAGGCGTGCCCTCCACCCTCGTGGGCCCCCTGTTGCTCCACCGACGTACTCCTTCCTCCTATATATACCTACGTACCCCCAAACGATCAAATACGGAGCAAAAACCCTAATTCCACCGCCGCAACTTTTTGTATCCACGAGATCCCATCTTGGGGCCTATTCCGGAGCTCCACCGGAGGGGGCATTGATCATGGAGGGCTTCTACATCAACACCATAACCCCTCCGATGAAGTGTGAGTAGTTTACCTCAGACCTACGGGTCCATAGTTAGTAGCTAGATGGCTTCTTCTCTCTTTTTGGATCTCAATACAATGTTCTCCCCCTCTCTTGTGGAGAACTATTCGATGTAATCTTCTTTTTGCGGTGTGTTTGTTGAGACAGATGAATTGTGGGTTTATGATCAAGTCTATCTATGAATAATATTTGAATCTTCTCTGAATTCTTTTATGTGTGATTGGTTATCTTGGCAAGTCTCTTAGAATTATCAGTTTGGTTTGGCCTACTAGATTGATCTTTCTTGCAATGGGAGAAGTGCTTAGCTTTGGGTTCAATCTTGTGGTGTCCTTTCCCAGTGACAGTAGGGGCAGCAAGGCACATATTGTGTTGTTGCCATCGAGGATAACAAGATGGGATTTTCTTCATATTGCATGAGTCTATCCCTCTACATCATGTCATATTGCTTAAGGCGTTACTCTGTTTTTAACTTAATACTCTAGATGCATGCTGGATAGTGGCCGAGGAGTGGAGTAATAGTAGTAGATGCAGGCAGGAGTCGGTCTACTTGTCTCGGACATGATGCCTATATACATGATCATACCTAGATATTATCATAACTATGCTCAATTATGTCAATTGCTCAACAGTAATTTGTTCACCCACGGTAGAATACTTATGCTCTCGAGAGAAGTCACTTGTGAAACCTATGGCCCCTGGGTCTATCTTTATCATATTAATCTCCTAGTACTTAGTTATTTCCTTTGATATTTACTTTGCCTTTATTTTACTTTGCATCTTTATCGTAAAAATACCAAATCTTTATCATGAAAATACCAAAAAAATTATCTTATCATATCTATCAGATCTCACTCTCGTAAGTGGCCTTATAGGGATTGACAACCCCTATTTGCGTTGGTTGCGAGGATTTATTTGTTTTGTGAAGGTACGAGGGACTCGCGCGTAGCCTACTACTGGATTGATACCTTGGTTCTCAAAAACTGAGGGAAATACTTACGCTACTTTGCTGCATCGTCCCTTCCTCTTCGGGGAAAACCAACGCAGTGCTCAAGAGGTAGCAAGAAGGATTTCTGGCGCCGTTGCCGGGGAGGTCTACGCAAAAGTCAACATACCAAGTACCCATCATATACTCTTATCTCTCCCATTACATTATTTGCCATTTGCCTCTTGTTTTCCTCTCCCGCACTTCACCCTTGCCGTTTTATTCGCCCTCTCTCTCTATCCTCCCTCTCTTTCTCTATTTGCCTCCTTTTGCCCGCTTGCTTTTTGTTTGCTTGTGTGTTAGTTTGCTTGCTTGTCACGATGACTCTACCTAAATTTGGTGACCTTCACCTTAAAAGATTATAAGAGATCGAAAGCAATGTCAGGACTTTCATGGTCTTGCAATTTGAACATAATAGTTTCTTCAGAAATGAGCTTAAAGAAATAAATAGCTTGATGATATGTCTAAAGAATTCGATGGTTTAAGATCCCAAATTGCTCATCTTGAGAAATTAACTGCTGAAATTTTGGATAGGCAGGCTACCTTAGTTAATAAGATGGCCGCTAAACCGGATTGCTATGAAAATAAAGATGAAGATCTAAAAGTTATTGATGTGTCCCCTATTAAATCTTTGTTTTGCAATATGAATCTTGATAATGATAGGACTGAATATGATCCACCTTTACCTAGAAGGCGTGCCAAGAATTCGGAATTTGTTGATCTTGATGCTAAATTTGATAAAAGTGGGATTGAAGAAATTAAAACCCTAGATGTTGCTAAACCCACTATTATGGATTTCAACGAATTTTACTATGAAAATTGCTCTTTGATTGATTGTATTTCCTTGTCGCAATCCGTGCTAAATTCTCCTCACGCTTATAGTCAAAATAAAGCGTTTACTAAACATATCGTTGATGCCTTGATGCAATCTTAGGAAGAAAAACTTGAATTGGAAATTTCTATCCCTAGAAAACTTTATGATGAGTGGGAACCAACTATTAAAATTAAAATTAAATATCATGAATGCTATGCTTTATGTGATTTGGGTGCTAGTGTTTCCATGATTCCAAAGACTTTGTGTGATTTGTTAGGTTTCCGTGATTTTGATGATTGCTCTCTAAACTTGCACCTTACGGATTCCACTATTAAGAAACCTATGGGAAGAATTAATGATGTTCTTATTGTTACAAATAGGAATTATGTGCCCGTACATTTTATTGTTCTTGACATAGATTGCAATCCTTCATGTCCTATTATTGTTGGTAGACCTTTCCTTAGAACGATTGGTGCAATTATTGATATGAAGGAAGGAAATATAAGATTCCAATTTCCATTAAGGAAACACATGGAACACTTTCCTATAAATAAAATTAAATTACCTTATGAATCTATTATGAGAGCCACTTATGGATTTCCTACCAAAGATGGCAATACCTAGATCTATTCTTGCTTGTTATGCCTAGCTAGGGGCGTTAAACGATAGCGCTTGTTGGGAGGCAACCCAATTTTATTTTTATTCCTTTCTTTTTTCTCATGTTTAGTAATAAATAATTTATCTAGCCTCTGTTTTCGTTGTGTTTTTTGTGTTTAATTAGTGTTTGTGCCAAGTAGAACCGTTGGGAAGACTTGGGGAAAGTCTTGTTACACTTGCTATAAAAAACAGAAACTTTAGCGCTCACGAGAACTGCTGTAATTTTTATGTGGAAAGTGCTATTTAGTTAATTATTTTTGCAGATGATTAATAGATAAATTCCTCACGTCCAGCAATTTATTTTAGAATTTTTGGGGTTCCAGATCTTGCGCTAGCTACAGATTACTACAGACTGTTCTGTTTTTAACAGATTCTGTTTTTCGTGTGTTGTTTGCTTATTTTGATGAATCTATGGCTAGTAAAATAGTTTATAAACCATAGATAAGCTGGAAAACAGTAGGTATAACACCAATATAAATAAATAATGAGTTCATTACAGTATGTTGAAGTGGTCTTTTATTTTCTTTTGCTAACGGAGCTCACGAGATTTTCTACTTTAAGTTTTGTGTTGTGAAGTTTTCATGTTTTGGGTAAAGATTTGATGGATTATCGAAAAAGGAGTGGCAAGAGACTAAGCTTTGGGATGCCCATGGCACCCCCAAGATAATCTAAGGACACCTAAAAGCCAAAGCTTGGGGATGCCCCGGAAGGCATCCCCTCTTTCTTCTACTTCTATCGGTAACTTTACTTGGAGCTATATTTTTATTCGCCACATGATATGTGTTTTGCTTGGAGAGTCTTGTATTATTTGAGTATTTGCTTGTTCGTTTACCACAATCATCCTTTCTGTACACACCTTTTGAGAGAGCCATACATGATTTGGAATTTGTTAGAATACTCTATGTGCTTCGCTTATATCTTTTGAGTTATATAATTTTGCTCTAGTACTTCACTTATATCTTTTAGAGCACGGTGGTGGATTTGTTTCATAGAAACTATTGATATCTCATGCTTCACTTAGATTATTTTGAGAGTATTAAATAGCATGGTAATTTGCTTAAAATCCTAATATGCTTGGTTTACAAGATTAATAATAAAACTTTCTTATGAGTGTGTTGAATACTATGATAAGTTTGATACTTGATAATTGTTTTGAGATATGGAGACGGTGATATTAAAGTCATGATAGGTTAGTAGTTGTGAATTTGAGAAATACTTGTGTTGAAGCTTATGATTCCCGTAGCATGCACGTATGGTGAACCGTTATGTGATGAAGTCGGAGCATGATTTATTTATTGATTGTCTTCCTTATGAGTGGCGGTCGGGGACGAGCGATGGTCTTTTCCTACCAATCTATCCCCCTATGAGCATGCGCGTAATACTTTGCTTTGATAACTTATAGATTTTTGCAATAAGTATATGAGTTCTTTATGACTAATGTTGAGTCCATGGATTATACGCACTCTCACCCTTCCACCTTTGCTAGCCTCTCTAATACCGCGCACCTTTCGCCGGTATCATACACCCACCATATACCTTCCTCAAAACAGAGACCATACCTGCTTATTATGGCATTTCCATAGCCATTCCAAGATATATTGCCATGCAACTTTCCACCGTTCCGTTTATTATGACACACTCCTTCATTGTCATATTGCTTAGCATGATCATGTAGTTGACATCATATTTGTGGCAAAGCCACCATTCATAATTCTTTCATACATGTCACTCATGCATCATTGCATATCCCGGTACACTACCAGAGGCATTCACATAGAGTCATATTTTGTTCTAAGTATCGAGTTGTAATTGTTGAGTTGTAAGTAAAATAAAAGTGTGATGATCATCGTTATTAGAGCATTGTCCCAGTGAGGAAAGGATGATGGAGACTATGATTCCCCCACAAGTAGGCATGAGACTCAGGACGAAAAAAAAGAGAAAGAAAAGAGGCCATAAAAAAGGGCCCAAATAAAAAAATGAGAGAAAAAGAGAGAAGGGACAATGTTACTATCCTTTTACCACACTTGTGCTTCACAGTAGCACCATGATCTTCGTAGTAGAGAGTCTCTCATGTTATCACTTTCATATACTAGTGGGAATCTTTCATTATAGAACTTGGCTTGTATATTCCAATGATGGGCTTCCTCAAATTGCCCTAGGTCTTCATGAGCAAGCAAGTTGGATGCACACCCACTTAGTTTCTTTTTGAGCTTTCATATACTTATAGCTCTAGTGCATCCGTTGCATGGCAATCCCTACTCACTCACATTGATATCTATTGATGGGCATCTCCATAGCCCATTGATACGCCTAGTTGATGTGAGACTATCTTCTCCCTTTTTGTCTTCTCCACAACCACCACTCTATTCCACCTATAGTGTTATATCCATGGCTCACGCTCATGTATTGCGTGAAGATTGAAAAAGTTTTGAGAATGTAAAAAGTATGAAACAATTGCTTGGCTTGTCATCGAGGTTGTGCATGATTTAAATATTTTGTGTGGTGAAGATAGAGCATAGCCAGACTATATGATTTTGTAGGGATAACTTTCTTTAGCCATGTTATTTTGAGAAGACATAATTGCTTTGTTAGTATGCTTGAAGTATTATTATTTTTATGTCAATATGAACTTTTGTCTTGAATCTTTCGGATCTGAATATTCATACCACAATTAAGAAGAATTACATTAAAATTATGCCAAGTAGCACTCTGCATCAAAAATTCAGTTTTTATCATTTACCTACTCGAGGACGAGCAGGAATTAAGCTTGGGGATGCTTGATATGTCTCCAACGTATCTGTAATTTTTGATTGCTCCATGCTATATTATCTACTATTTTGGACATTATTGCCCTTTATTATCCACTTTTATATTATTTTTGGGACTAACCTATTAACCGGAGGCCCAGCCCAGAATTGCTGTTTTTGCCTGTTTTAGGGTTTCGAAGAAAAGGAATATCAAATGGAGTCCAAACGGAATGAAACCTTTGGGAACGTGATTTTCTCAATGAACAAGACCCGGCAGACTTGGACCCTACGTCAAGAAAGAAAAGAGGAGGCCACGAGGTAGGGGGGCGCGCCCTCCACCCTCGTGGGCCCCCTGTTGCTCCACCAACATACTCCTTCCTCCTATATATACCTACGTACCCCCAAACGATCAGATATGGAGCCAAAACCCTAATTCCACCGCCGCAACTTTCTATATCCATGAGATCCCATCTTGGGGCCTGTTCTGGAGCTCCGCCGGAGGGGGCATCGATCACGGAGGGCTTCTACATCAACACCATAGCCCCTCCGATGAAGTGTGAGTAGTTTACCTCAGACCTACGGGTCCATAGTTAGTAGCTAGATGGCCTCTTCTCTCTTTTTGGATCTCAATACAATGTTCTCCCCCTCTCTTGTGGAGAACTATTCGATGTAATCTTTTTTTTGCGGTGTGTTTGTTGAGACCGATGAATTGTGGGTTTATGACCAAGTCTATCTATGAATAATATTTGAATCTTCTCTGAATTCTTTTATGTATGATTGGTTATCTTTGCAAGTCTCTTCGAATTATCAGTTTGGTTTGGCCTACTAGATTGATCTTTCTTGCAATGGGAGAAGTGCTTAGCTTCGGGTTCAATCTTGCGGTGTCATTTCCTAGTGACAGTAGGGGCATCAAGGCACGTATTGTATTGTTGCCATCAAGGATAACAAGATGGGCTTTTCTTCGTATTGCATGAGTCTATCCCTCTACATCATCTCATCTTGCTTAAGGCATTACTCTGTTTTTAACTTAATACTCTACATGCATGCTGGATAGCGGTCGATGAGTGGAGTAATAGTAGTAGATGTAGGCAGGAGTCGGTCTACTTGTCTCAGATGTGATGCCTATATATATGATCATACCTAGATATTCTCATAACTATGCTCAATTCTGTCAATTGCTCAACAGTAATTTGTTCACCCACGGTAGAATACTTATGCTATCGAGAGAAGCCACTAGTGAAACCAATGCCCCCCGGGTCTATCTTTATCATATTAATCTCCTACTACTTTGTTATTTCCTTTGCTATTTACTTTGCCTTTATTTTACTTTGCATCTTTATCATAAACATACCCAAAATATTATCTTATCATATATATCAGATCTCAGTCTCGTAAGTGGCCTTATAGGGATTGACAACCCCTATTTGTGTTGGTTGCGAGGATTTATTTGTTTTGTGCAGGTACGAGGGACTCACGCATAGCCTCCTACTGGATTGATACCTTGGTTCTCAAAAACTGAGGGAACTACTTATGCTACTTTGCTGCATCATCCCTTCCTTTTCGAGGAAAACCAACGCAGTGCTCAAGAGGTAGCAGGTAACGGCCCCGGGCTATACCTACGACTTACGCAAGGACCTGGACAATTGAGCCGGTCTAACAAGATCAATCTACGGATCGAGGGGGCGTGCTCCAATGCGCGAGGGTGGCCTACAGACTTGGCGGGACAGACACAACCTCGCATGGGCCAAAAATCGCATACAACCCCCATCTGAATTACGCCGCGTTGCCGCCCGGCATAGAGGCGCCGCACACCCCCTATGCTTCACCGATGTGGTAATGGAGCACCAGTTCCCAGAAGGGTTTAAACCCGTGAACATTGAATCATATGACGATACAACAGATCAACAGATCCCGCGATATGGATTGAAGATTTTTTTCTCCGCATTCACATGGCCCGCGGTGATGATCTACATGCCATCAAATACCTCCCCCTAAAGCTTAAGGGACCAGCTCAACACTGGTTAAATAGCCCCCTAGAAAATTCTGTTGGCAGCTGGGAAGATTTGGAAGATGCCTTTAGAGACAACTACAAGGTACCTATGTACAGCCCCCCGGATGCCGATGACCATAGTCACATAGTCCAGCAACCCGGAGAGTCAACCCGAAAATTCTGGACAAGGTTCTTAATTTAAAAGAACCAAATCGTCGACTGTCCGGACGCCGAAGCCCTAGCGGCCTTTAAACACAGCATCCGTGACAAATGGCTCGCCCGACACCTCGGCCAAGAGAAGCCAAGTCCATGGCAGCACTTACATCACTCATGACTGATAACCCACAAGTATAGGGGATTGCAACAGTTTTCGAGGGTAGAGTATTCAACCCAAATTTATTGATTCGACACAAGGGAGCCAAAGAATATTCTCAATTATTAGCAGCTAAGTTGTCAATTCAACAACACCTGGAAACTTAATATCTGCAGCAAAGTGTTTAGTAGAAAGTAATATGATAGTAGTGATAACGGTGGCAAAAGGTAACGATAGTAAAAGTAATGTTTTTGGTGATGATAACAATAGCAACGGAAAAGTAAATAAGCGAAGAACAATATATGGAAAGCTCGTAGGCAATGGATCGGTGATAGAGAATTATGCCGGATGTGGTTCATCATGTAACAGTCATAACCTAGGGTGAAACAGAACTAGCTCCAGTTCGTTGATATATTGTAGGCATGTATTCTGAACATAGTCATACGTGCTTATGGAAAAGAACTTGCATGACATCTTTTGTCCTACCCTCCCGTGGCAGTGGGGTCCTTATGGAAACTAAGGGATATTAAGGCCTCCTTTTAATAGAGAACCGGAACAAAGCATTAACACATACTGAATACATGAACTCCTCAAACTACGGTCATCACCGGTAAGTATCCCGATTATTGTCACTTCGGGGTTAACGGATCATAACACATAATAGGTGACTATAGACTTGCAAGATAGGATCAAGAACACTCATATATTTATGAAAACATAATAGGTTCAGATCTGAAATCATGGCACTCGGGCCCTAGTGACAAGCATTAAGCATAGCAAAGTCATAGCAACATCAATCTCAGAACATAGTGGAGACTAGGGATCAAACCCTAACAAAACTAACTCGATTACATGATAGATCCCATCCAACCCATCACCGTCCAGCAAGCCTATGATGGAATTACTCACGCACGACGGTGAGTGTCGGTGTCAAAACCGGCGGATCTCGGGTAGGGGGTCCCGAACTGTGCGTCTAGGCCGGATGGTAACAGGAGGCAGGGGACACGATGTTTTACCCAGGTTCGGGCCCTCTTGATGGAGGTAAAACCCTACGTCCTACTTGATTAATATTGATGATATGGGTGTTACAAGAGTAGATCTACCACGAGATCAGAGAGGCTAAACCCTAGAAGCTAGCCTATGGTATGATTGTATGTTATGGTTCTTGTCCTACGGACTAAAACCCTTCGGTTTATATAGACACCGGAGAGGGTTAGGGTTACACAAGCTCGGTTACAAAGGAGGAGATATCCATATTCGTATTGCCTAGCTTTCCTTCCACGCCAAGTATAGTCCCATCCGGACACGAGACGAAGTCTTCAATCTTGTATCTTCATAGTCTAACAGTCCGGCCAATGGAGATAGTCCGGCTGTCCGGAGACCCCCTAATCCAGGACTCCCTCAGTAGCCCCTGAACCAGGCTTCAATGACGATGAGTCCGGCGTGCAGTATTGTCTTCGGCATTGCAAGGCGGGTTCCTTCTCCGAATACATCACAGAAGAATTTGAATACGAGGATAGTGTCCGACCCTGCAAAATAAGTTCCATATTCCACCATAGAGAGAATAATATTTTCGCAGATCTAATTTGCTGGCTTGTTTTGGCAACATGACGTTATGTCATGGACCGGTGATTATTCGAACCGTTTCTTTTAACCAGCCCCGTGCATAATGCGAGGCAGTTTTTCGACACGTCTTGTCAAAGCAGAGATCGTGTCCCCTTATTACGGGATTCTCATCAATACGGGCGTGGGTAACCCAACCGCGCCATCAATTGCGGCACTTGGGGGATAAGCGAGTTTTACCAGGCAAGTGGGGACGCTTAGTTTCATCCGCCCACATAAAGGGATAAGGATTCACCTTTCTATCCACGCCTTCTTCCTGCTTTGCTCATCCGTTTCCGCACACTCAAGCTCTAGTGCCCAAGTCCTCACTTCCACCTCAACCTTCTCCAACCATGTCCGGAGTGGGAGGCAAGTGGATGGTCTCCTCCGTCACGGAGGGAGACATCAAGAAACTAAGGGGAGCCAGATACCTGCCCAACAACATCGCGCACCGGCTCCCAGATGAGGGGCAGCTCATCCCCACCCCCAGGCCCCATGAGAGGGTAGTATTCCTCACCCATTTCCTCCACGGACTGGGATTCCCTCTCCATCCCTTCGTCCAGGGGCTCATGTTTTATTACGGCCTGGATTTCCACGATCTGGCCCCGAACTTCGTCCTCAACATCTCGGCGTTTATCGTCATGTGCGAGGCCTTCCTCCGCATCAAGCCCCACTTCGGCTTATGGCTGAAGACCTTCAATGTCAAGCCGAAGGTGGTGGGCGGCCGCCAGGCGGAGTGCGGAGGTGCCATGGTGGGGAAGATGCCCAACATAACATGGCTCGAGGGCTCCTTTGTGGATACCATAAAGGGGTGGCAATCGGGGTGGTTCTATATCACCGAGCCGTGCGACCCCGCATGGGTAGCGGCCCCCGAGTTCTGATCTGGCTTCCCCATGCGGCTCACCTCCTGGAAAGAGAAGGGCATGTCCTGGGGTAATTCGAAAGAGCTGATCGGACTCCAAACATGTATTCAAAACATGGTGGACAAGCAGCTCAAGCTTGTCAACATAGTCCAGGTTATGCTCATCCGCCGGATACTCCCATGCCAACAACGGGAGTTCACCTTGTGGGAGTTCAATCCGGCGCAACACCGAACTCTGAACAGGCTCTTCGACACGACTCATGAAGACGCCTGGAGGGTGCTGTTCAAAAGTGACGAGGTCCCTCCCCCTATTACTGAGGATCGCGGATTCAGCACGAAGCGCCAAGCCAGTGCGGTAAGCTGCTTTACCTTTCACAGGATACTTATTTTTTATATAGATTGACTCTATGCGGGATCTAAACTCCCGTACCTTTGACAGGACTAGCAGAAGATGGCCGGACAGATCGACTGTCCGGCTCCTTTGCCCGAAGGCCCCGTAGACGCTCTACTGGCGAAGATGTTGACTCCGGCCCCTTATAAGGTGCCGGAGAAGGCCAAGAAGGCCAAGGGAGCTCAAAAGAGTTCCCGACGCCAGGCATCGTCAGGCTCACCGTCCGATGACTCTGCGGCACACTCTTCCCCCGAAGACAAGGAGGAAGAAGAAGAAGATGCTCCCCCACCAACTGGGGGAGACAGAAAAAGGAAGGCCGCCCCAACTGGAGGGGCCGAAGGGTCCAAGAAGGGAAGGACTCTCCTTCCGGACAGCTCCACCGCCGCCGACAAAGACGAAGACGAGTGGTTGCCCAGGGCCAAGCCCACGGGGAGATCGTAAGTATTCGGATACCAAAGTAACCCATAAGATTCCCTGGTCGCACTGCTTTCCCTAATCGCCAAACATAATTACGCAGGACGCCACGAGCCAATATCAAGGTATCATCGGACAGCTCCCTGGGGTCGTCGGACATGGACAGCGATCCAGTCCCGACCGCCACCTCCCCTCATCCTGCCAACGACGCCGAGGTGTTGTCTCAAGAGGCACCAGATCGAGGGGAGATAGTCCTGGAGGCGCCTCAAGGCGACCTTCCATACTCCGGGAGCCGAGGGGATGAGGCCCCCGAGAGCTCCGAGTTCGGCCCTCAGCCGAACACCGCGCCGGACCCTCCAGCGGTTCCGGGCTCGGGCAGGTGGCCTCCTTCTAAGAGGGGCAAAACGCCTGTGCCGGTGACCTCTGTCCATCCGGAGGCGCCGGACAACCTGCTGGAAGCGCTTCGCAGCGCTTCCATCGACGAGGAGCACCGCACCATCATGAGTGCGGTGATCCAGAAGGTTCAGTCCGCCAAGAGAGGATTGACTGAAGCCTGTGCCAGCCTTCTAACAGGCTTCGAGGTAAGTGTTTTAAAATGTAGTAGAAATATTGCCGCATAGACAGTAGCCCCTGATGCTTTGTTCGGTGTTCACAAAGAAAAGCCGAACAGAGGATCAAATAATATCGCAGGAGTCTAATATAAGTATGTCAATATGCATATGTAGGCTTCACTGTTGGCGTCCGCCGCACTAACTGCGGAGGTCGCCGTACTGAAGGAGGACTTCGAGGGGTCCAAGAAGGAGCCCGGCCTTGCCAAGAGGCAGCTCGGGGAGAACAAGGGTAAGTAATACCCCATCTATAGATATGTATATAAAAAAAGGACGCGATTGCAAAATGACAGGATCATTGTATGTTTGCCAGGGGCCACGACTGAGGTGGCGACCCTGAAGCAAGCGCTGACCAAGGCCGAAGATACATCGGCCAAGGAGCGCACCGAGCGAGAGAAGCACGACGCTCGGGTGGGCGAGGTGCAGCAAGAGCTCCAGGCTCTCGTGCGAAGCACGAGGCGTTGGATCTTGACTTGAAGACACGAGAGTCTGAGCTTGTCGTGGCCCGTGAGAGCGCAAAGAGTGCCAAGGCCGAGGCCCAGAAGGCCCTTCAGGAGATCGACACGATGAAGAAGATAGCGGCGGGTAAGGCTTTCTATATGCAAAGCAAACATGTAAAAGTGAATTACCGATTACTTACCCGAATCCGGAGCTCTTCAGGAGCATTCGCAGATTTGCCCCGCAGTGTGTCCGATGCCGTACAATTTTACCAGGACGAGGACAGAAGCTCGACGGAGAAGCTGTTCTGGTCTCAGTATGCTGAGGCCGAACATCCGGTGCCGATGAGCGACCAGCTGAAGCAGATGGTCGAGCTGCATAAGGTGGCCGATCAGGCCATGAAGAGCTTTATAGTCCGGTTGTGGCCTGGTGACGCCCTTCCGAACAGCTTCTTCGGCCTGGTGAGGCGGCTTGTAGATGCCTGCCCACGGCTGGAGGTCGTCAAGCAATCTGTCTGCATTGAAGGTGCATGCCGGGCTTTCGCCCGTGTAAAAATGCAGTGGGTCAAGCTAGACGCCGTGAAGCTGATCAAGGAGGGGTCGCCGGTGGGCAAGGAGCACCACCACCCCAAGATGTACTATGAGGGTGTTCTACCGGGTGCCCGTCTTATCGCGGATGAGTGTTCAAAAGATGTAATATTTGAATGAGACTTGCTCGTTTTATCCTGTATGTATGAAAACTTGTTTCATATGCGCTATGCAACGCTTGTTAGAATTTAAAATATTACCTTCTGTTTGGATGTTTATCCAATCTGAGAGATGGCTAGTCATCGGCTTCTGCCCCCATGCCATGAGTGCTGGGGTATTCGGGATAAACCTGAGCACTCTTGTTCCCATGTTTGGGTCCTTCGAGGGAGGTGCTCAGCACAACGAACAAGGCAACCGGACTAATAATGCTTTATCACTCTCACTTCGCCATAGAATTCTATAATTTTAAATTTCGGCGAAGCCCCTGGTATTCGGAAGGACGAATTCGGGGCGCAATACATGCCTATAAGCCGGACAGGGCCGCCCCCTCGCCCTAAGCGGCATAAGTCTTTAGGGACTCGAAAAACCTCGCCGAACAGCGACCAGTCTCTCGCCTTATCATGACAGTCAGTTTTAGCTTTCTCTACTGAGGTGCTCAGCCCGGCAGAACCGGGGCACAATCGCAGTAGTTCTCCTAGGGCTACCTTAGCCGATAGAGCGGAACGTAAGGTACCAAAACATAGGAGCCGGGCAAACCCAACATTTGACCAAAGACATGATTCGGAGCTGATGCATATAGTGCTATAAGTTTGGGGTGCCGCACTTGTGAAAGTGTTCGGACTTTTCACACCGCATTGTGGGGTACGTAAGCCCCTGGTGTATTGGCTGTACCAGAGTGTACGGTTGCAAGGCGTCATTAATGAACACACACACACACACACGCACACATATATATATATATAAAACAAGAATGCAATAATAGTCGTAATGTCATGCATTGTTTATTGAAAAATTGTGTTAAAGCAGAGTGATACAGATAGTGCGATAAGCAAATAGTAGGACTATGTCCCTTCCAAGGGCGGGCTGAGAAATGATATGAAATCTGTAATCAACCTGGGAATTCCGTTGTATAACGTAGCTGTCTGCCTCCTTGGTTCCTGCATCATGTGTTCGGCAATAGTGCTGCCGGACAGTGTTTCCAGAGATTAAGGTCCTGAAAGAAAAAGAAAATAACCAAACGGGAAGCCCCTAGTGTGGTTTAGGCCGTGTCTTGGGGCGTGCCGCAGTTGCGCCCCCCTCCCCACCTATGCCCATGGTATTTTTAATGCGTAATTATGTACGCGCGACACGAATATCGCCGTTGGGCTGGGATTGGGGTGGCCGCCATATTGCTACGTGATCTCAGATCGCGCCAGGCGGTCTATTTGCCGATTGCCCCGAGCGTGCTTGAAGCTGTCCGGGCTTTGAAATGACGAACTGGTTGATTGCCTTGAGAGGCTGCTTTGCGCTTCTGCTGCGAGGGCCGCGGTGTGCTCCTCTGTTCGGA
Organism: Triticum dicoccoides; assembly: GCF_002162155.2. Lineage (NCBI taxonomy): Eukaryota > Viridiplantae > Streptophyta > Magnoliopsida > Poales > Poaceae > Triticum > Triticum dicoccoides. The sequence continues at coordinate 409,021,258 of NC_041382.1, read as the reverse complement.
GAGAGCGCTCTGTGTTTCCATTGATTGTAATAACTCCGCAAGGTCCTGGCATCTTGAGCTTGAGGTATGCATAATGCGGTACCGCATTGAATCTAGCAAATGTGGTTCGCCCGAGCAGCGCGTGATAACCACTGCGGAACGGGACTATATCGAAGATTAACTCTTCGCTTCGGAAATTATTCGAGGATCCGAAGACCACTTCCAGTGTAATTGAGCCTTTGCAATGGGCCTCTACGCCTGGAATGACCCCCTTAAAGGTCGTTTTTGTGGGTTTGATCCTTGAGGGGTCTATACCCATTTTGCACACTGTGTCCTGATAAAGCAGGTTCAGGCTGCTGCCGCTGTCCATAAGGACTCGAGTGAGGTGAAATCCGTTGATGATTTGGTCTAGGACCAGTGCGGCAAATCCGCCATGACGGATACTAGTGGGGTGGTCCCTGCGATCGAAGGTGATTGGGCAGGAGGACCAAGGGTTGAACTTTGGGGCGACTGGCTCCAACGCATATACGTCCCTGAGCACACGCTTCCGCTCCCTCTTGGGGATGTGGGTTGCGTATATCATGTTCACCGTCTGCACTTGCGGGGAAAACCTCTTCTGTCCTCCAGTGTGCGGCTGCCGAGGTTCCTACTCGTCATCGCTATGCGGCCCCTTGTCCTTGTTTTCGGCAATTAACTTGCCGGCCTGCTTGAACACCCAACAATCCCTGTTGGTGTGATTGGCTGGCTTGTCTGGGGTGCCGTGTATTTGACACGAGCGATCGAGTATACGGTCCAAGCTGGATGGACCCGGCATACTTTGTTTGAATGGCTTTTTCTGCTGACCGGGTTTAGAGCCTTTGAATCCGGCATTGACTGCCGTATCCTCAGTATTTTTGTTGTTAATGCAGCGCTTATGCTTGTTGCGACATGACCTGCTATTGCCGTCGTTGGTATCTGAGGTACCATGGTTCTTTGATATGTTATTACTGCGAGCCAGCCAGCTGTCTTCTCCCGCACAAAAGCGGGTCATGAGCGTCATGAGAGCTGCCATAGATTTCGGCTTTTCCTGACCAAGGTGCCGGGCTAGCCACTCATCTTGGATGTTGTGCTTGAAAGCCGCTAAGGCATCCGCATCCGGACAGTCGACGATTTGATTTTTCTTTGTAAGGAACCGAGTCCAGAATTTCCTGGCCGACTCTTCTGGCTGCTGAATTATGTGGCTCAAATCATCGGCGTCTGGTGGTCCCACATAAGTGCCCTGAAAGTTGTCGAGGAATGCGGCTTCCATATCTTCCCAATAGCTAATGGAGTCCGCTGGCAAGCTGTTAAGCCAATGCCGCACTGGTCCTTTGAGCTTTAGTGGGAGGTATTTTATGGCGTGTAAGTCATCACCGCGGGCCATGTGGATGTGGAGGAGGAAGTCCTCAATCCATACTGCGGGATCTGTTGTGCCTTCGTATGATTCAATGTTTACAGGTTTGAAACCTTCTAGGAATTGATGTTCCATTACTTCGTCTGTGAAGCATAAGGGGTGTGCGGCGCCTCTGTATTGGGCTATATCTCGACGTAGTTCGAATGGGTCTTGCCCGCTGTGTTCGGCCCGGCTGGATTTGCTTTTACTGTATCCGGCGTGATGTTTGTCGTCTCGTAGAGTGGTGCGCCCTCGTGATCCGTAGATCGATCTTGAATGCTTTGCCTTGTCCTCCAATATGTCTCGTAGGTCTAGCGTATCTCCCCATGCCTTTTTATTTGAATGGCGTTGGGGTGGAGGCTGAGATTTTGGCTGGAATGCCTCTCTATCGTGGCCACGAGGTGGCCGATTAGCCGTATCATACGCTTCTTCCTCCAGTCGGGGTAGTAACCTGCGCCTTGGGTAACTCTAGGAGGGGCACTCGATTTTATATTCGTCGGCCGCGAGGACTTCAGTCCATTTGTCAGCTAGCAGATCTTGATCAGCTTGAAGCTACTGCTGCTTTTTCTTCAAGCTATTTGCCGTGGCCATAAGCCGGCGCTTGAAGCACTCTTGTTCGACGGGATCCTCTGGGATGGCGAATTCATCGTCGCCGAGGCTTGCCTCGTCTTCGGAGGGGGGGATGTAATTGTCATCCTCCTCCTCTCCATCTGCCGCTCTCTCAGGAGTGCTAGCTCGTTCATCCTCCTGCTCTAAATCTTGCTGGAGGGGATTGTTGTTGTCTTCAGCACTGTCTGGAGTATTATTATCTCCTGTGCCGGTATCACCACTTTTGCTTTGGCGGGACTTAGAGCGGCGCCGCTGATGTTGGCGCTTGGGTTGCTTCTTGGAGGGGTCATCCTCCGCTATCTCATCGCCATTGCCTTCATTGGGTGTATCCACCATGTATATGTCATATGACGAGGTGGCTTTCCAGTGCCCTACAGGTGCTGGTTCATGCTCGTCTCCTACATCGTCGTCCATACCGTCGATGTCTTCGGAGTCGAAGTCGAGCATGTCGGTTAAATCATCGACAGTGGCTACAAAGTGGGTGGTGGGTGGGCGTCGAATTTCTTCGTCGTCCGCATCCCAATCCTGTTGGCCATAATCCAGCCAGGGCTCTCCTGACAAAGAGAAAGACCTTAGTGAATTCAGAATGTCGCCAAAGGGCGAGTGCTGAAAGATATCTGCGACGGTGAATTCCATGATTGGCGCCCAATCAGATTCGATTGGCAGGGGCGCGGGTGGTTTGGAGTCAGAAAAAGAGTCCGGCACCTTGGAGTCACGGGCTGCGCAGAGGATTATGCTGGTGTTTGGCTCGATCGCCGTTGAGACTGCAGCCCCTGAGGCGGTGTCTAACCATCTGTGCTCGGATGGCGCAGTTGGCTCCGAACTAAGGGTCAGAGCTGATGCGAGCGCGGCTTCTGGGGTACTGTTCGGCGGCAGAGCTAGGTCATACGCATCACGACAGTGCGACGTGCCCGGCTGTGGCTCGAATCCGTCGAGGATCAAGTCTTCGCGGATGTCGATCGTGTAGTTCAAACTTCCAAATCTGACCTGATGGCCAGGGGCATAGCTTTCAATCTGCTCCAGATGGCCAAGCGAATTAGCCCGCAGTGCAAAGCCGCCGAATATGAAGATCTGTCCAGGGAGAAAAGTCTCACCCTGGACCACATCGCTATCGATGATAGTAGGAGCCATCAAGCCTAATGGCGACGACACAGAGGAACTCTCAATGAAAGCACCAATGTAGGTGTCAAAACTGGCGGATCTCGGGTAGGGGGTCCCGAACTGTGCGTCTAGGCCGGATGGTAACAGGAGGCAGGGGACACGATGTTTTACCCAGGTTCAGGCCGTCTTGATGGAGGTAAAACCCTACGTCCTGCTTGATTAATATTGATGATATGGGTGTTACAAGATTAGATCTACCACGAGATCAGAGAGGCTAAACCCTAGAAGCTAGCCTATGGTATGATTGTATGTTATGGTTCTTGTCCTACGGACTAAAACCCTTCGGTTTATATAGACACCGGAGAGGGTTAGGGTTACACAAGGTCGGTTACAAAGGAGGAGATATCCATATTTGTATTGCCTCCTTCCACGCCAAGTAGAGTCCCATCAGGACACGAGACGAAGTCTTCAATCTTGTATCTTCATAGTCTAACAGTCCGGCCAATGGAGATAGTCCGGCTGTCCGGAGACCCCCTAATCCAGGACTCCCTCAGTGAGCATCATGAAATTGGTGATGGAGGATGGTTGATGATGACGATGGCGACGGATTCCCCTCTCCGGAGCCCTGAACGGACTCCAGATCAGACCTCCCGAGAGGTTTTAGGGCTTGGCGACGGCTCCGTATCGTAAAACGCGATGATTTCTTCTCTCTGATTTTTTTCTCATTGAAACTCAATATATGGAGGTGGAGTTCGAGTCGGAGAGGCAACATGGGGCCCACGAGGTAGGGGGGCGCGCCCTAGGGGGGCAGGCGCGCCCCCACCCTCGTGGCAAGGTGGTGGCCCCCCTGGCCTTCATCTTTGGTAGGTATTTTTCTTATTTTCTGAAAAGTGTCTCTGTGAAGTTTCAGGCCACTCCGAGAATGTTTGCTCCTGCACATAAATAACACCATGGTAACTCTGCTGAAAACAGCGTCAGTCCGGGTTAGTTCCATTTAAATCATGCAAGTTAGAGTCCAAAACAAGGGAAAAAGTGTTTGGAAAAGTAGATACGTTGGAGACGCATCAACTCCCCCAGGCTTAAACCTTTGCTTGTCCTCAAGCAATTCAGTTGACAAACTGAAAGTGATAAAGAAAAACTTTTACAAACTCTGTTTGCTCTTGTTATTGTAAATATATAAAGACAACATTCAAGTTTTCAGCAAAGATTATAACTAACCACATTTGCAATAGCGCATAGGTCTCAAGTTTAGTCATATCAATAGCATAATCAACTAGCGAGCCATAATAATAAAACTCGGATGACAACACTTTCTCAAAACAATCATAATATGATATAACAGGTGGTATCTCGCTAGCCCTTTCTGAGACCGCAAAACATAAATGCAGAGCACCTTTAAAGACCAAGGACTGACTAGACATTGTAATTCATGGTAAAAGAGATCCAGTCAAGTCATACTCAATGTAAACTAATAGTAATGAATGCAAATGACAGCGGTGCTCTCCAACTGGTGCTTTTTAATAAGAGGATGATGATTCAGCATAAAAGTAAATAGATAGGCCCTTCGCAGAGTGAAGCATGGATTTGTAGAGGTGCCAGAGCTCGGTTTTGAAACAGAGGTGAATAATATTTTGAGCGGTATACTTTCATTGTCAACATAACAAGCAAGAGATGGCGATATCTTCCATGCTACACACATTATAGGCGGTTCCCAAACAGAATGGTGAAGTTTATACTCCCCCTTCCACCAACAAGCATCAATCCATGGCTTGCTCGAAACAACGAGTGCCTCCAACTAACAAGAGTCCCAGGGGGAGTTTTGTTTGCAATTATTTTGATTTAGTTTGCATAAAGCATGGGACTGGGCATCCCGGTGACTAGCCATTTATCTCGTGGGTGAGGAGCGGAGTCCACTCCTCTTGAGAATAACCCGCCTAACATGGAAGATACGGACAACCCTAGTTGGTACATGAGCTATTCGAGCATACAAAACAAGATATTTATTTGAAGGTTTAGAGTTTGGCACATACAAATTTACTTGGAAGAGCAGGTAGATACCGTATATAGGTAGGTATAGTGGACTCATGTGGAATAACTTTGGGGTTTAAGGGATTGGATGAACAAGTATTCCCGCTTAGTACAGGTGAAGGCTAGCAAAAGACTGGGAAGCGACCAACTAGTGAGCGACAACAGTCATGAACATGCATTAAAATTAATCAACACTGAATGCAAGCATGAGTAGGATATAATCCACCATGAACATAAATATCGTGAAGGCTATGTTGATTTTGTTTCAACTACATGCATGAACATGCGCCAAGTCAGGTCACTTAAATCATTCAGAGGAGGATACCACCCTATCATACCACACCATAACCATTTTAATAGCATGTTGGCACGCAAGGTAAACCATTATAACTCATAGCTAATCAAGCATGGCATAAGAAACTATGATCTCTAGTTGTCATTGCAAACATTTTTATTCATAATAGGCCGAATCAAGAACGATGAACTAATCATATTTACAAAAACAAAAGAGGTCGAGTTCATACCAGCTTTTCTCATCTCAGCCAATGCATCATATAACATCATAATTGCCTTTCACTTGCATGACCGAACGATGTGAATAATAATAATAGTGCACGTGCATTGGACTAAGCTGGAATCTGCACGCATTCAATAAACAGGAGAAGACAAGGCAATATGGGCTCTTTTGTCAGATCAACAATAATGCATATAAGAGCCACTTCAACAATTTAATTATGGTCTTCTCCTATCAACCCCCAAAGAAAAGAAAAGAAATAAAACTATTTACACGGGAAAGCTCCCAACAAGCAAAAGAAGAACAGGAAATATTTTTGGGTTTTCTTTTAATTACTACTACAAGCATGGAAGGTAAATTAATTAAAAGCTACAGCTATTTTTTTGGTTTTTCTTAAGGTTTATTAAACACACAAGAAGAAAGCATAAAAAGGAAAAATAAACTAGCATGGATGATACAATGAAAAAGTATGAGCACCGACATCTAGCAATGAGTGTGTGAGCATAAATGTAATGTCGGTGAGAAATACGTACTCCCCCAAGCTTAGGCTTTTGGCCTAAGTTGGTCTATGGCCACGGCTGGCCTGGCGGATATCCATAATAGTAGTTGGGGTCATACTGAGAAGAATAGGAGGAAGGCTCCGATTGCCACTGGCTGACAATCATCTCCGGATCCCACTGGTAATTAGACTGTCCAGAAGGATCAAATTGTGGTTCCGGCTCTGGCTCCTCGGCTGGTGCAGGGTTCTGGTAGGCGTGGATAGCCATCAACGGAACAAGGTACATGCCTACAGTCAAATCAAACAAAGAAGGAGCAGGCAAGGTAATAGTCTCAGGATGATGTTTATTAAAGAACAATTGATATTTAAGCTCTCCTTCCCTATTCTTAACAATAAAATCATGTGCCACCATACTTTTATAATCTAAATAAACACGAGGCAGCACCTTTTCTTCCTTCTCATAATGCCTAATAGGTATGTTAAAATGTGCAGCTAGGCGTGTAGTGTAGATGCCTCCAAAGATGGGGCCCTTGGTACGGTTTAGACTTAACCGTTTAGCAATAATGCCGCCCATACTAAAAGAGTTATCACCGTATAAACCGTGGTGCAAAATAATAATATCAGGGATACTCAGGTTTCCATAGTTTCCGCGACCAATTAAGCAATGACTAGCAAATAATGCAAAATAACGTAAAACAGGAAAGTGAATGCCAGTGATTCGTGCATCGGAAACCTTCCTTGTTTCCCCTACAGTGATAGTTTCAATAAATCCCTCCACATCATCACAATGTGGTTCTTCTGTATTGCCCTCAAAAGGGACTAAACAAATCCGACAGAAATCATAAAGTGACATCTCCTTATGCTCATCATATAAATGAAACTCCACCGTAGGTGGTGAGTTCCTAGAATGAAAATGAAAGTTTTGCACAAAGGTATTTGTGAGCAAGAGATACTGATCGCATTGGTCGTGGAGGAAAGCGGTAAGGCCTGCAGTCTGAGCCAACTCATGAAAATCTTCATAAATCCCGGCTGCTCTTAAGAAATCCCCAGAAGGCCATTCACACGCCCGAACCTCTATGGTGCGAGGCATATTATACTTAGGCTTCGGTGCCTTTTCCTTCGAGCTTTGGCTCGATGAGCCCCTCAAAAGTCTCCTCATCGTTTTCTGAAAAATTCTGAAATTTTTAGTAACTTTAAAATAAAAGTAAACCAAACTCAATAATATTGATAGCAACTACTCCTACAAGTGCCTAGGGCCTATATCATGCATCAAAACTACTTGGAACCATATAAATTTGACATTCAAGCTCAAGAACAGGGCCACCTAAGCAGGAAAAATTTGCAATGAATAAAGTACTAGAATAAAAACTAATTGGACCAATGGAGGAGTCACATACCAAGGAACAATCTCCCCAAGCAGTTTTGTGAGAGGTGCTTTGAGCAAGGAGATCAAAAATGGCAGCAAAACGAGCTTGGACTCGGGTTTGAGCTGGTTATTCGTGTTTGGGGGAGGAAGATGAAGTGTATGGGTGAAAGGATAAGTGGAGGAGGGCCAGCGTGGGCCCATGAGGCAGGGGGGCGCGCTCTCCACCCTCGTGGCAAGGTGGTTGGCCCCCTGGTGTGTTCTTTGTTCCATAAATCCTCAAATATTCTAGAAAAAAATCATATTTAATTTTCAGGGCATTTGGAGAACTTTTATTTTCGAGGTATTTTTATATTGCACGGATAATCAGATAACAGACAGAAAAATATTTATTTTATTTTATTTAATGTAAATAATAGAAAGTAAAAGTGGGGTACAGAAGGTTGTGCCTTCTAGTTTCATCCATCTCATGATCATCAAAAGGAATCCACTAACAAGGTTGATCAAGTCTTGTTAACAAACTCATTCCGAATAACATGGAACCGGAAAAATTTCGAATAACACTATGTTACCTCAATGGGGATATGCACATCCCCAATAATAAGAATATCATTATTTCTTCTTGGTAGTAGGAAGAGGAAATTCAAAACCTCCAAATATAATCGATGGAATTTTTCCAATAGAATTGATACTGTGAACTTGAGGTTGTTTCCTCGGAAAGTGTACCGTATGCTCATTACCATTAACATGAAAAGTGACTTTGCCTTTAGTGCAATCAATAACAGCCCCTGCAGTATTCAAAAAGGGTCTTCCAAGAATAATAGACATACTATCATCCTTGGGAATATCAAGAATAACAAAGTTTGTTAAAATAGTAATGTTTGCAACTACAACAGGCACATCCTCACAAATAGCGACAGGTATAGCAGTTGATTTATCAGCCATTTGCAAATATATTTAAGTAGGTGTCAACTTATTCAAATCAAGTCTACAATATAAAGAGAGAGGCATAACACTAACACCGGCTCCAAGATCACATAAAGCAGTTTTAACATAGTTTCTTTTAATGGAGCATGGTATAGTGGGTACTCCTGGATCTCCAAGTTTCTTTGGTATTCCACCTTTAAAAGTATAATTAGCAAGCATGGTGGAAATTTCAGCTTTCGGTATCTTTCTTTTATTTGTAATAATATCTTTCATGTACTTAGCATAAGGATTAGTTTTGAGCATATCAGTTAATCGCATACGCAAAAAGATAGGTCTAATCATTTCAGCAAAGCGCTCAAAATCCTCATCATCCTTTTTCTTGGATGGTTTGGGAGGAAAGGGCATGGGTTTCTGAACCCAAGGCGCTCTTTCTTTACCATGTTTTCTAGCAACAAAGTCTTTCTTATCATAACGTTGATTCTTTGATTGTGGGTTATCAAGATCAACAACAGGTTCAATTTATATGTCATTATCATTACTAGGTTGAGCATCATTATGAACATTATTATTAGCATTATCACTAGTTTCAGGTTCATTACCAGATTGTGTTTCAGCATCAGAAATAGAAATATCATTTGGATTGTCAGGTGTTTCAACAATAGGATCACTAGAAGCATGCAAAGTCTTATCATTTTTCTTTTTCTTCTTTTTAGAAGAACTAGGTGCATCTATATTATTTCTCTGAGAATCTTGCTCAATTCTCTTAGGATGGCCTTCAAGATACAAAGGTTCCTGAGTCATTCTACCAGTTCTAGTAGCCACTGTAACAGCATAATCATTATCTTTACTATTCAATTCATTGAGCAAATCATTTTGAGCTTTAAGTACTTGTTCTACTTGAGTGGTAACCATAGAAGCATGTTTACTAATAAGTTTAAGTTTACCTTTAACATTAGCCATATAATCACCCAAGTGTCCAAGCATATTTGAATTATATTTTAGTTGTCTACCAACATAAGCATTAAAATCTTCTTGCTTAGCCATAAATTTATCAAACTCATCTAAGCATGGGCTAGCAAATTTAGTAAATGTGATTACAGCTTTATCATATCTATAGAGAGAATTTACCTTTACTACCTGTCTTGGGTTATCAAGACCATGTGTTTCTACAATAGGTAAAGGATTAAGATTATATGTTTCTTCAACAGGCGGTAAATTAAGACCATGTATTTCTTTAATATGAGGTAGATTCTTAACATCTTCAGCTTTAATACCTTTTTCTTTCATAGATTTCTTTGCCTCTTGCATATCTTCAGGACTGAGAAATAGAATACCCCTCTTCTTCGGAGTTGGTTTAGGTATAGGCTCAGGAATTGGCTCCGGAGGTGTCTAATTATTTTCATTTGTCAACATCTTATTCAATAGAATTTCAGCTTCATCCGGTGTTCTTTCCCTGAAAACAGAACCAACACAACTATCCAGGTAATCTCTGGAAGCATCAGTTAGTCCATTATAAAAGATATCAAGTATTTCATTTTTCTTAAGAGGATGATCAGGCAAAGCATTAAGTAATTGGAGAAGCCTCCCCCAAGCTTGTGGGAGACACTCTTCTTCAATTTGCACAAAATTATATATATCCCTTAATGCAGCTTGTTTCTTATGAGCAGGGAAATATTTAGCAAAGAAGTAATAAATCATATCCTGTGGACTACGCACACAACTAGGATTAAGAGAATTAAACCATATCTTAGCATCACCCTTTAATGAGAACGGAAATATTTTAAGGATATAAAAGTAGCGATTGATCTCGTGAATAGGGTGGCTATATCATTCAGTTTAGTAAGATGTGCCACAACAGTTTCAGATTCATAACCATGAAAAGGATCAGATTCAACCAAAGTAATTATATCAGGATCAACAGAGAATTCATAATCCTTATTAGTAACAAAGATATCTGAAGTAGCAAAAGCAGGGTCAGGTTTCATTCTAGCATTTAGAGATTGCTTACTCCATTTAGCTAATAATTTTTTAAGTTCAGTTCTATTTCTGCAAGCTAAAATAGCTAAAGAAGCATCTTGATCAAAAACATAACCCTTAGGAATGGCAAGTGGTTCTTCATCATCACTTTCATCAGTATCATCAGATTCAATATTTCAATTTCTCTAGCCCTAGCAAGTTGTTCATCAAGAAACGCACTAAGTGGCATAGTAGTATCAGGCATAGAGGTAGTTTCATCATAAGTATCATGCATAGCAGAAGTGGCATCATCAATAACATGCGACATATCAGAACGAATAGTAGAAGTAGGTGTAAGTGTCACAAGCTTACTCAAAACAGAAGGTGAATCAAGTGCAGAGCTAGATGGCAGTTCCTTACCTCCCCTCGTAGTTGAGGGATAGATCTTGGTTTTTGGATCTCTCAAATTCTTCATAATGATAAGAAGATATATATCCCAAGTGACTCAAAGAATAGAGCTATGCTCCCCGGCAACGGCGCCAGAAAATAGTCTTGATAACCCACAAGTATAGGGGATCGCAACAGTTTTCGAGGGTAGAGTATTCAACCCAAATTTATTGATTCGACACAAGGGGAGCCAAAGAATATTCTCAAGTATTAGCAGCTGAGTTTTCAATTCAACCACACCTGGAAACTTAATATCTGCAGCAAAGTGTTTAGTAGCAAAGTAATATGATAGTAGTGATAATGGTGGCAAAAGGTAACAATAGTAAAAGTAATGTTTTTGGTATTTTGTAGTGATGATAGCAATAGCAACGGAAAAGTAAATAAGCGAAGGACAATATATGGAAAGCTCGTAGGCAATGGATTGGTGATAGAGAATTATGCCGAATGTGGTTCATCATGTAACAGTCATAACCTAGGGTGACACGGAACTAGCTCCAGTTCGTTGATATATTGTAGGCATGTATTCCAAACATAGTCATACGTGCTTATGGAAAAGAACTTGCATGACATCTTTTGTCCTACCCTCCCGTGGCAGCGGGGTCCTTACGGAAACTAAGGGATATTAAGGCCTCCTTTTAATAGAGAATCGGAACAAAGCATTAACACATAGTGAAGACATGAACTCCTCAAACTACGGTCATCACCGGTAAGTATCCCGATTATTGTCACTTCGGGGTTAACGGGTCATAACACATAATAGGTGACTATAGACTTGCAAGATAGGATCAAGAACACTCATATATTGATGAAAACATAATAGGTTCAGATCTGAAATCATGGCACTCGGGCCCTAGTGACAAGCATTAAGCATAGCAAAGTCATAGCAACATCAATCTCAGAACATAGTGGACACTAGGGATCAAACCCTAACAAAACTAACTCGATTACATGATAGATCCCATCCAACCCATCACCGTCCAGCAAGCCTACGAAGGAATTACTCACGCACGGCGGTGAGCATCATGAAATTGGTGATGGAGGATGGTTGATGATGACGATGGCGACGGATTCCCCTCTCCGGAGCCCCGAACGGACTCCAGATCAGACCTCCCGAGAGGTTTTAGGGCTTGGCGGCGGCTCCGTATCGTAAAACGCGATGATTTCTTCTCTCTGATTTTTTTTCTCATCGAAACTCAATATATGGAGGTGGAGTTGGAGTCGGAGAGGCAACAGGGGGCCCACGAGGTAGGGGGGCGCGCCCTAGGGGGGCAGGCGCGCCCCCACCCTCGTGGCAAGGTGGTGGCCCCCCTAGCCTTCATCTTTGGCAGGTATTTTTCTTATTTTCTGAAAAGTGTCTCCGTGAAGTTTCAGGTCATTCCGAGAACGTTTGCTCCTGCACATAAATAACTCCATGGTAATTATGCTGAAAACAGCGTCAGTCCGGGTTAGTTCCATTCAAATCATGAAAGTTAGAGTCCAAAATAAGGGCAAAAGTGTTTGGAAAAGTAGATACGTTGGAGACGTATCAATGACCCGCTTTTGCTAGTTAGCCCGTAGCAATAACGGCACTAGCGACCCTGGTACTTCTGAAACCAGAAACGGCAACGACAGGCCCCGATGCAACAAACACAAGCGTCGAAGTAACAATCATAGTACCGAAGACACATTGGTTAATGCCGGATTCAGTGGCTCCAAATTCGGTCAACGGAAGAAGCCATTTAAAACAAATAAAGACGGATCATCTAGTCTGGACCGAATACTCGATCGACCTTGCCAAATTGACGGCACCCCCGACAAGCCTGCCAACCATACCAACAGAAGTTGTTGGGTCTTTAAACAAGTCAGTAAGCTAAACACCGGACATAAGGAGAAGGGGTCACCCAGTGAGGATGAGGACGATGAGCCTCACCCACCGAACACCGGGGACAGAAGAAATTTCTCCCCAAGGTCAAAACAGTGAATATGATATACGCTACTCACATCCCCAAGTAGGAGCGCAAGCGCACTCTAAGGGATATCTATGCGATAGAGCCAGTCGCCCCAAAATTCAGTACATGGTCAGCCTGTCCGATCACTTTTGATCAAAGAGCATCTGACTAGTATCCATCACGGAGGCTTGGCCACGTTGGTACTTGACCCAATTATCGATGAATTCCACCTTACGCGGGTCCTCATGGACGGCGGCAACAGGCTTAACATGCTCTATTAGGACACGGTCCGCAAAATGGGCATTGATTCGTCAAGAACTAAACCCACCAAAACTACCTTTAAAGGAGTAATACCTGGTGTCGGTGTCAAAACCGGCGGATCTCGGGTAGGGGGTCCCGAACTGTGCGTCTAGGTGGATGGTAACAGGAGGCAGGGGACATGATGTTTTACCCAGGTTCGGGCCCTCTTGATGGAGGTAAAACCCTACGTCCTGCTTGATTAATATTGATGATATGGGTAGTACAAGAGTAGATCTACCACGAGATCGGAGAGGCTAAACCCTAGAAGCTAGCCTATGGTATGATTGTATGTTGTGGTTGTTGTCCTACGGACTAAAACCCTTCGGTTTATATAGACACCGGAGAGGGTTAGGGTTACACAAGGTCGGTTACAAAGGAGGAGATATCCATATCCGTATTGCCTAGCTTGCCTTCCACGC
>NC_041382.1:408996256-409007657 GCF_002162155.2 Triticum dicoccoides | reverse complement strand
GAATAGGCGAATTTTATGAAAGTCTTCAAAACATGGAAGTTTCGAAGACAAACGATAGAAATAAACCTATTACCATGCAGCGGAAGGTAGACTACACTAGGCAAACCATAGTCAAGTATTCAATGGAGTGAAATCACAATGACTAATAGCAGCTAGGCAGTAAAGATCAGGTAGGAAGATATTGTGAAGCCAATCGGAACAAGTAGTCACGCAGTGAAGACAAAAGATAAAGCAATCATACAATGACTTCACAAGGACCAACAGTAAGTAAAGGGAAGGGAAGGATGAAACCAGTGACTCATTGAAGACAATGATTTGTTGGACCAGTTCCAGTTGCTGTGACAACTGTACGTCTGGTTAGGGAGGCTGAGATTCAACTCAGAAGACCTCGTCTTCACCTTATTCCCCTTGAGCTAAGGACACCCAGTCCTCGCCCAATCACTCTGGTAAGTCTTCAAGGTAGACTTCCAAACCTTCACATACTTCGTTCACCGGCGATCCACAATGACTCTTGGATGCTTAGAACGCGACGCCTAACCGGCTGGAGGATTCATAGTCCTCAAGTGTAATAAGTCTTCAGATCACACAGACAGGAAGACTTAAGTGATGCCTAACACTCTTTGGCTCTGGGTGTTTAGGGCTTTATCCTCGCAAGGAATTCTCTCTCAACGGCTTCGAGGTGGGTTGCTCTCAAACGACAAAAGCCGTGTACTAACTCTGAGCAGCCAACCGTTTATGGTTGTAGGGGTTGGGCTATTTATAGCCACTAGGCAACCCGACCTGATTTGTCCAAAATGACCCTTGGTCACTAAGGAACTGACATGTGTTCCAATGGTCATATTTCAAACACACACGGCAACTTTACTTGGGCTACAAGCAAAGATGACTTATCCAACTCTGGACAAGATTTGCTCTCATAGTCTTCACTCGAAGACATAGGATTTTGGTTAAGCATCACTTCAGTCATTCTGACTGGTTCACTTGGACCCCACTTAACAGTACGGTGGTTCCTATGACTCAACAAAGTAGAAAAAGAACGACGAAAGAACTAAGTCTTCGCGCTCCATAGTCTTCATGCGATGTCTTCTCTTGTCATAGTCTTCAATGTGAATGTATTCACATACCACCTTTGACTTCAATGTCTTCTTACATTTTTAGGGGTCATCTCTGGTAGGAAAACCGAATCAATGAGGGACTTCTACCTGTTTTATCCTGCAATTCTCACAAACACATTAGTCCCTCAACTAGGTTTGTCGTCAATACTCCAAAACCAACTAGGGTTGGCACTAGATGCACTTACAACCTCCCCCTTTTTGGTGATTGATGACAAACTAGTTGAAGTTTTCAACGGGGAATAAAATATGTGAAATTGTAAAGGATAGGTTATTGTCTTCATAAGTGGCAAAGGCTCCCCCTGAAGATGTGCATATAAGTAATTTGCTTTTGGTATGCAAATGCACATGGCAGGTTGTACTTGTGGAGATCCTCTTCAACTTATGATGACAATTCATCATGCATGAAAAGTATGTGAAGATAATGACATGCATAATGAAAAATGAACGTATGAAAAATGATCTAAGTGCGGAATTTATCGTCACACATGCGGAATTTATCATCGCATCACAGAAAAGCAAATAAGTATCAGACAACCATCGAGTTTGAGTGTTACAACTCAAGGAACCAAATGTATCAAAAACACGAGAGTTGTAAACACTAGGCAAAATATAAAACCACCGCCCATATGGACCCGCTTGAAGACAATCAAACTCATATGCTTCTCCCCCTTTTGTTAGTAAGGACCAAAAAGGTTTGAAGACATAGAGCACCTACTCGTTCCCATGAGGAGTTGGTGAAGCAGCAGGGTCGTCGGAGTTGGTTGGCGGTGCAGACGAACTCGATGCAGTGGTGATTCGCGCTGAAGATGGTGAAGTAGCATCGTCTTCATCATCGATGACACGTGCATTCACTGTTGCATCAGAGGAGGAGAACTCAGAGTCTTCAAGAGACGGAGTACGCCGCAGCAAGGTCCTTCTTGGAGGTGTTGAGTCAAACTTGAAGCGTTCAGAGAAACCATCCTCTTGAAGATCATCTTCCGAACACATAAGCGTCAGCCCTTTCCATGTACGCCGACAAGTTTCATGGGCGACAAAGGCATTCGTGGTGGCAAGGTTGCGAATCCTGTTTACGTCCACCAAGAGGCTTTGCATTTGGCGCTTCAGCCAGTCATGATGCTTATCCTGTTTCTGATGAAGGGCAACCAGAAGCTCTCGGTCATTGAGAACACGGGATCGCTTCTTGGGCCGTTGTGCTATGGCGCTTTCAGTGGCTTCAATGAGGGCACGATGAGGTGCACAAGTAGTACCAACCAGAGGATAAACACGAGTGACTGCTGGGTCGCCTTCAATGTGTTGAGAGAAACTTTGCTTATCAGCATTCTGAAGACTAAGGGGCTCCTTGGCAGGCTCTGGATAGATGGCTTCAACTGATATGTCGACGTCAGGCAGAAAAATCCAATGATTGCGAGCAGAGGGCTGATAGGTGACAGCTGAGTGTAGTTTGATCAGACGCATAATCCATGGGGCGTAAAACTTCAAGCCAAAGAGATCAGATCCGGATGCAACAAGTTGGCGGATGAAGAAGTCTTGTGCATTGAAGCTTTTGCCGTGAAGAATATGGAAGACCAAAGTCTTCATTGCACCTTCTAGCTTTGCATGTGGAGAATGTCCTCTGATGGGGCAGAGAGTTTGCCTTATGATGTGATAGATAGTGCGTGGCAGATACTCAAGGTCTTCAACAAAGAACTCCTTAGGATATTCAGCATCTGGAGGCAAAGGCTTCATCATGCTAAGCATCTGACTCATGTTGGGTTCAGGCTTGTGAAAAATGCTTTCCATAGTAGCACTGTGAAGTTGACAACCAGGTTCATAAAGATCTCCTGGAGTGGGCAGGCCAGTGAGCTCAACGATATCGAAGGCTTTGGCTTCGTGATGAACATTGCCTGTCATCCACTCAAGGACCCAAGTCTTCGGATCCCTGTTGTAGCCATGAATACGAAGAGTGGCATAGAATTGGAGCAGCAATTCTTCGTTCCAGTGCTCCTTGTTAGCGACGAACTGCAACAAACCAGATTCTCTGAAGCAATCCAGCGCTTCTTCCAAACAGGGCAGACCAGTTATGGCTTCAGTGTCAAGACGCATATGGGGAAAAATGCGACCTTGATTGTACAAGATGCATAAGTAATAACTGCGCTGCTGATAGCTCCAGAACCGATCAGAAGATATTCTTGCCTTTGAGTAGGGGTTCTTGGTGCTATTGAAGAAGGTGTTGTGCGCTTTGAAGCCATTGACATTGAACGATCCGGGTGCAGATGCAGTGCCTGGAAACCTAGGCAGCCTTGGCATTCGCTTCTGAAACTGAGGCTTGCACTCGACGTGATAGTCAAATTGGGGACCAGCAGCAGGTGGAGGAACAAGAGGAGGCCATTTGACAGTGATGAGCTGACCATAGTTGTATGCTTACTCAATAGTATGTGGCCTTGGTGGCGGAACAGGAGCAGTGGCATCAACAGAGGCGTCAGGCTGCACATCTGTTGCAGGTGCATCATTGGCTTCATTGGCCTCTAGCACAGTTTTAGGTGCAGGCTCCACAGTGTCTTCAGCCATGACCACATCATTGGCTTCAGTGGTGTTAGTGGTGGCAGCCTCAGGATTCTCAACCTCCACTTGAGGGGCAGGAGGGTCGGTCACATTCTCCTCGAGAACAACATCTTGGTGAGACGGGGGTGTAGCAACTCTTGAAACTCTTGGGGCTTCTTCTTCATCTTCTTCTTCATCGGCTGATGCAGACGGAACATCTTCAGCCATTTTGGCTTCAGATTTAGACATGTGCATTGTGGGAGTGACTTGGGGCCTTGGTCCTTTGCGAAGCCTGCGTAATGTGGGCGAAGCTTGTGGAGATGGAGTGTGCTGGGCCACAAAGTCATCATCATCTTGCACTGTTGGGGTAGTTTGCGGTTGGGGAGAGCTTGGAGTGTCCTGTCTCTATGGGTGATCAGCCCACGATGCATCCTGAGCAGTTGGTGTCAGAGGACGACCAATGCTGATGAGTTCGCTATGCGTGAGCATAGGCGATGATACCAGTTGGTGCTCGATCTGAGGAAGGACTTCATCATCTTCAACATTGTCATGGTGACCAATGTCTTCAGCAGCGGTGGGGTCAACTGCTGGAATGTCTTCAGCTTCAGGAGCCTCTGTGGAAGCAGGCTCATGAACTATCATCCGTCGTTCTTGATGCGAAGATTTAGGACGAGCAACCGAGATGGGCTCGACAACAAGGGGCTCTGTGGGAGCAGCCTGATCTTTCTTGGTTTTGCGCTTCTTCTTGGAGGGAGCGACATCAGAAGCTTCAGGATGTTTCCTCTTTCTGGCTTCAGCCTCGACAGCCCTTGTCTTCTTTAATTCTGAAGCCATTGTGGGGACCTTAGGCTTCGAGCCTGTCATACTGGCTGGGAAGACAATGGGATGTGCTTCCTGCCTTGTTGCTTCGGGTTCGGCCACAGCTGGCTTCTTCTTCTTCGTTGCAGCCATCCTGGGATCGATGCCAGGACTCCCAAGAGCCTTGCGCTTTTCAGCTTCATTGTAGGCTTGCACGCACTTGTCAGCCAGACTCTTCATGTGCTCACGAGAACCTTTAGCTTCTTCTCGTTTCTTGAGAAAGGCTTCCTTGAGCTCGTGCATCATAGTCTTGAAGTTCTTGACATCTCACACATTGAGCTTTGCCATGTGCTCCTTGAACTGAGCTTTCTCATAGTCGATCTTTTGCTTCAGTTCAACGATGCGTTGAGCTAGAGCTAGCTCAGAAGCAATGGCGCCAGTGAAAGCGACGTTGAGACCAATTGGAAGTTGTAGATCATCAAAGCTGAGATTGGGGGTTTCAAACCACTCATCAATGAAGTTGTGGATGATTGCCACGTCAAAGAGAGGCAAATTATTGAAGATTTCTGCTTCTTCCTTGCTCTTAATCAGTTGCTCAAGAGCGTCATCAGCAAGATCTTCATCGCTGGACAGATCAATGGCGTCATTGCGCAGAATAGCAGCAGCAGTCAGTGCCTGATCAGTATTCTTTCTCATCTCAGTCTTCTTGGAGATACGTGATAGATCTTCAGACTGCACACTGTCTTCAGGAGGTGTAGTAGCTAGTGGCTTCGCCCGTAAGATTTTTGGTGCTGAGGCAGACTTTGAAGCTTTAGGCTTCTTCAGTTTCTTTGGCTTCGGCGGTGCATGCGCTTCATCAGATTCAGCGTCATCTGCAGGCTCATCCACGGCTGTCCCTTGAACCATGATATGAGTGATGAGACCTTCCAGGTTGTAGAAGGGCCCAACAAGATTGGGTTCAGCTTCGCATGTGCCATCAGCACGAGGAGCAGAGGGGCCTGGATTGAAGTCTAAGCCTCGTGACTTCTTGTTCTCTTTGGCCGAGTTCGTGGCAAACTGAAGGTTGCGCTTGAAGCGATTATCATCATGGCACCATAGTAATGAAGATGGGTCTGCATCCGCAGGCTGCTGTCCACGTACCATGCAAGGATAGAAGCCTTGTTCAATGGCTTCAGCTCTAGACTTGGGTTGAAGATTTTTGTATAGAATGTCTCCCCATGGTCGTTTGATGGCATTCTTCTCAGCATACTCCTGGGTCACGAACCTGTACTTGAACCACTGTTCTACCCAATATCTTCGAATCCATTGGATTCGAGTTTTTCGCTGATTGTAGTCCTCCTCTGGATCTGTCTTGTACAGCTCATAGAGGTTAGGAGGCAAATCTCTTGAGGTGTTGCCACGACGCTGTCTGCCACCCTTTCTTGTAGGTTTCTCTGGTGCCATGAAGCTTAAACTGAAGGGCTTCAACACGTTTAAAGGCTTCAAAGGGTTTCGCTTTCTGGTCAAACAGGAACTGGCTTCGGGAGAGTAAATGTGATGCTGTAAGAATTCTGCAAACGAATGTAGACTATGAGAACCAAGGGATTCTCCCATGGACATGTACCTGTGACAACATTAAGGTGCGAGGGAAGGGGAAGAGGTCATATGCATTCTCAGAAGATTTTGAAGATAAATCAGTTTAGAAGACATTGACCTCATAGTGCAAAGAGATTCACTCATAGATAGAGGGTTGGTTCCAGATTTGTAGGAATCCATGAATAAGTACAAGTGAGGAATCTAACTACTTTGTGAAGCATAAGTGAACATACTAGGCATATTATGAGATGCAGTATGAAATAGATCCAACTTGTGTGAACAGAAACTACTTGTGGTAGAAAGAGATGAATCTATAGGATCAAAGGGCCCGTAAAAAGGAAGTTTTATTTACCACACGAAGAACTGCTAGACGGAGTGGGAGAGGAGGCCGAGCAGTTCGATCGTCCATGCCCTAACTTGGCGACGGAGGACACCTACGGCGACGGCGGAGAATACGATGTCAACGGCCGGCGTGAAAAAGGCGTCGATGAGGTCGCGGCAGCTAAGCGCTTAGTCGCCGGCATCGTCGAGGGCTAGCGGTGGCGCTAGGGTTTGTGCGAGAGTGGAAGAAAGGATAATGACTGCGGTGAGGCGTGTATTTATAGAGACAGGGACGGCACAGTGTTATTACACAGGTGCCCCTGGCGATTCACATCTAAAGGACACGTGGCCATCATGCAACATATCGGAGGTTGTTCCACATTCCCACGCACGCCTGGATTGTCGGGTGGTCGTTCCCACTTCTCCGGGTTTCAGGTGAAGGAATTAGCATTAAAAACGGACTTAATGTTTGTCTCTGTATCTTCTGCTGACTAGGACGCAGAGAGGACATTCGACAGTTTCAATAGAATGCATATGATTTGGACAGATAGAGTTTGAGATAGAAAGCATAG
The DNA here is from genome assembly GCF_002162155.2 of Triticum dicoccoides. Lineage (NCBI taxonomy): Eukaryota > Viridiplantae > Streptophyta > Magnoliopsida > Poales > Poaceae > Triticum > Triticum dicoccoides. The sequence continues at coordinate 409,000,756 of NC_041382.1, read as the reverse complement.
AGAGATTAGGGTCCGATCACATTCACTTAGTTCAAAAGATTCAACAAGGAAGACGTAGCTATAAGTGAATGCTGTAGAGGACAGAACACTAGTATGTATATATCAGAGGACAATCAAGTTAACATAGTGAAGATAATCATGAAGACAAGTTGAAAATGAAGACAAACAAAATGTGAAGACATAGTACATGTAAGGCGATGGGTAAAACACTTCAAACAAAAGAATTTGGTGGTGGCGTTACCCACCGTATAGGAAGTATTAGACCCATACACGGCGCACAATTATTGTGGCGCTCCGAAGTCAAATTCCACGTTAACGTATTCACACTCAGAGTGTAAGTCTTCATTGATTGAAGATATACTTTACTTCGTGTGTTGCACATCTAAGTCATCAACATGCATAAGTGTTAGGATGTGTGCCTGATCACAGGACATTTGAGGATTCCAAGATATTTAGCTCACACCATAACTTGCAAAACCTCTTCTCATCCAAGGGCTTGGTGAAGATATCTGACAATTGCTCTTCAATGTTGACGTGTATGATATCAATATCTTCCTTCACAACATGATCTCTAAGAAAATGATGACGAATTTCAATGTGCTTTGTCTTCGAGTGCTGAACTGGGTTGTTGGCAATCTTAATGGCGCTTTCGTTGTCGCAGTAGAGTGGTACTTGCTTCAGGTGAATGCCATAGTCTTTGAGTGTTTGCTTCATCCATAGAAGCTGAGCGCAGCAAGATCCAGCAGCAATGTATTCAGATTCAGCAGTGGAGAGAGATACACAGTTCTGCTTCTTTGAAGACCAGCATACAAGTGATCGTCCCAGAAAATGACATGTGCATGATGTAGACTTGCGATCCACCTTGTCACCAGCATAATCAACATCCGAGAATCCAACTAGATCAAACTCTGAGCCCTTTGGATACCATAATCCTAGTGTTGGGGTGTGAGCCAAATATCTGAGAATTCGCTTCACAGCCAAATGATGCGATTCCTTTGGTGCCGCTTGGAACCGGGCACACATGCAAACACTAAGCATGATATCTGGCCAAGATGCACATAAATAAAGCAAGGAACCAATGATGGAGCGGTATACCTTTTGATCGAACTCTTTACCATTGTCGTCGGGACCCAGATGATGTTTGGCTGGCATTGGCGTCGTGTAGCCTTTGCAATCTTGCATTCCAAATTTCTTTAGGCAATCTTTGAGGTATTTCTCTTGAGATATAAAGATGCCATTGCGTTGCTGACGTATTTGAAGACTGTCGGGGATATACCCCGTGGCATAAACCGGCCGGAAGTATAACCCGGCCGGACTGGATGACTCACTGGTAACCCGCCCGGTCTTGGCGGTTCATTAGTAACCCGGCGGGCGAGTCAGATGGATGATGAGGCCCATGGCCCAGAAGGCCGGTTCACGTTTAATGGTGGGCCGGTTTAAGAGGAAAGGCATGAGGAACGTTTATCTTACAAGGAGTTAAGACCTGGACTTGTATCCGGTTTGTATTAGAGATAGACTAGTCCTAATCCTAATAGGACTCTACATGTAACCCGCCCCTCCAACATATATAAGGAGGGGCAGGGCTCCCCCAAAGGGACAAGATTCACAAGTTCCACGAGTTGGACAAGTTAGGTTTAGACAACAACTCTCGAGAAGCAATCTTGTAACCATGGTCATCATCATCAATATCAATGAAGCAGGATGTAGGCTTTTACCTCCACCGTGAGGGGCCGAACCTGGGTAAAAACATCGCGTCTCTCATCCTGCTCAACCCCTCTCAAGCTACCACATAGATGCGTTGGCCTCGCGACTAAGTCCTGACACTAAGGACATCTGCCGTGACAATTTCACGACAGTTGGCGCCCATCGTGGGGCCTGCGCACGGTGGTGTTGAGTTCTTGAAGGGATCTCTCCTAAGGATCGAGGAGCTCGCGATTCCGTCAGATAAGGAAAAGATGGCAAGTAAATTGTTTTTTGATTAGGAACATGATCAAATTTGAAGCCAGCGCACACGACCAGATGATCTATTGAGGCCGGATTAATTTCCGCTGCCGCTGCAAGTCCTAGGGATCGGGAAGGTTGCAATTTTCCGGATGAGAAAGGAGCCGGTACAATAAATCACGTCATCCACGAGCAGTACAAACCAGATCAAGAAAAGTCAGGGTTGCATGTTCAACATCTGCCATGTGCGCCGTGATAATCCGCCGAGTCCGGTTTACAGAAAAAAGGAGATGCGCCGCGAGTCACCCGAGACTACAGCTTAATCCGCCGAGTTCCACTGTCGGCCGCTGGCCTCGCCCTCTGCTGCTATGGTACTGGCCGTTCTTTGCCAGTTCATCACGGCTAGACTTCTATTCCACCAACCCGCTGCCGCAGTTACGGCCTCCGCAGTGCCCTTGCTGTTGTTGCCGGTTGTGCACGAGCCGCCTCCGACTGTGCTGCGCCTGCTGTCGAAGCCTCTGCTTCACTCCTTCAAATCGCCTCCATGGTCACTTATGCCACGCCGACCTGCCGCTGCTGTAGGCGTACCTCGAGACAGTTTTCGTGTCGCCTGACTCACCTTGGGCCGCCAAGTCAACTCCAACCCGGAAACAGACAGAACTCCACCGGATTCGCTTTCACCGGGCCGACCCGGATTCGCTTGCAACGAGTCGTCGCCGTGCCTCCGTACCAGATCACTGGACCAGCTGCCGCTTTAAGTTGTTGCCTGGCCGGTTTCGCCGGTGCACCAAACTACCCCGGGCCTCGATTCAGACGCCCCTGTCGCGGCCTCACACTGAGCCGCCGCCTCTGTCAGTGCGAACTCGTGCCATAACCCGCCCCGGGCCGTCCGCACCTGTCATTCAGCCATCATGGGCCTCGGCCTCGCTCCTCTGAATCACCGCCGAGTGCTACGACCCGCCTTTAAGCCGTTCCAAACTGGGCCTGCCTTGCCTCGTGGCCGGTTTGCTCCTACGCCGAGGTTCGCCACGCCACCCCGGTCGAGCCGCCATGGCCTCTCCTACAAACTGCCACCGTGGGTTGCCTCCGCCTGGAGCGAGTCTGCCACCGCTTCGCCGGGCCGGCTCCATGGATACTGGTCTCTTCTGAGTCGCTGATTCCAAGAACCTACCATCAGCCCACGCCATCGCTTCCGCAACCCCGCGGTTGGGCCACCCTTGTTGATCCGCTTGGTCGCCTCAGATCGCTTTAAGCAGTCTTCCGCTTGTGGTGACTCTGGTGTTTTGAACCGCCGTATCTCGAGCCGCCTGCACCCCCCGCGTACGTCCTGAGTCACTGGGGACCTCCTCACCTGCAGCTGCACTAAACCGGCGTGGCTGAACCACTCGTCTCCGTATTCACCTTCGCTGCTGTGGACTGCAACTCCACGTCAAAATCGCCGTCGCCACATTGCCAAGTCGCCGCCGCCCCTCTCGCAAACCGGCCGGGGATCAGAGGCCCCAAGCTGCCTAAGCCCTCGCCGAGCCGCCTGTTTAAAATGGCTGTCAACATATGGCCGCGTTAAGTCGCCATTGCTCTTTGCCGAGTCGCCGCCTCATCTTCAGTATGCACGGCGACGGTCTTGACCCGGCCTCGCTTCACGGTGCTTCCAAGTCACCCCCGCCTGGGTCATGTTGCCCCTGCCTCACTGGTTCAGGAGGAAAATGTCCGGTTTGACCATCAGATTGTGGCGAAAAAAACCATTGCTCGCTTCAAGTATGGAGGAGGAGCTATGTAACACCCCGGATATGACTTTCCCAATTTGTACTCCAACTCTTGCCGTTTCCGCCGTTAAGTTATTTTTTATTTTCTCGAGTTCGGGTTTTTGTCTCCGTGTGTTGTTGTCTTTGTCATGCATCTCATATCATGTCATAATGTGCATTGCATTTGCATACGTGTTCATCTCATGCATTCGAGCTTTTTCCCCGTTGTTCGTTTTGCATTCCGGCGCTCCGTTCTCCTCCGGTGGTCATTTCTAGCTTTCTTTCGTGTGTGGGGATTAAACATTTCCGGATTGGACCGAGACTTGCCAAGTGGCCTTGGTTTACTACTGGTAGACCGCATGTCAAGTTTCGTACCATTTGGACTCCGCTTGATACTCCAACGGTTAACCGAGGGACCGAAAAGGCCTCGTGTGTGTTGCAGCCCAACACCCCTCCAATTTGGCCCAAAACCCACCTAAACCCTCTCCATCATCTAGAGCATTCGATCACGATCGCGTCACCAAAAACCGCACCTCATTTGGACTCTTGTAGCTCCCTCTATGCCTATATAAATGACCCCTTCTAAAAAATCCCGGATCCCCTCCATCCCTAACCTCAGTTCCATTCCTACCCGCCGCCGCCGGACAAAGACGCCACCGACGGTCGTGTCCGCCTGCCGTGTCCGCTGCCACATGTCATCACCGGGTTCCTGAGGCGCCGCGCCCACATCCCCTCGCTCCGGCCCGCCGGGCCCACGTAGGGCCCTCCCGGCCCGGGTCGCCGCCGCCCCGCGCCGCCTGAGGCTCCGGCGCCACCG
>NC_041382.1:408983729-408996097 GCF_002162155.2 Triticum dicoccoides | reverse complement strand
ACGCCGGCACCACCTCGCCGCGCCCTTCTTTCGCCGCTCCGTCGCGCCGGCCGGCCACCGCCGCCACTGCTCTGACGAGCTCCGGCGCTCGTCTCCACCGCCACGGCCTCGTCCACGAGCTCCTCCGGCGAGCTTCTTCTCTGGCCGTGAACAGTAACTCTGGCGGGCTGCTCCGAAATCCGTGCCAGATCCAGATCTGAAAATATCTCGGTTGACTTTTGCCCCGAAACCCTAGTTCATGTGCCCATCTTCATCATGCTATTACTTTTCATCCGTAACTCCGTTTTTGGCATATAGCATATCAAAATGTTCATCTCAGAGAGTACATAATTTCATTCCATTGCATCATTTTCATTTGAGTTCATCTTGATGCCCGAAATGCTGTTAGAAGAGGGCTACTTGAGATAATTGTTAGATCTGCTACTCCATTTAGATATTTGTCATTTTTGCCATGATTATTGTGTGCATGATATGCCCATGAGCTCTACATATGTTTTGTTAAGGGTTTTGTCATCTTTCCAGAGGTGCAACCCATGTATTTTTTGTGATGTGTGTGGTGACTAGCACAAGCTTGCAAAGTGAGGCAATTGGTAATTCTGATTTCAGGGACTTAGCAATTCCACTAAGTCCTTGAGCTGTTTATTTCATATGGCCTTATGTTCTTGTTGTTTTCTAATGATCCGTGCCTCTTTTGAGGATGATCAGTAAGGATGTTTTGTTAATCTTGTATTGCTCTATCCATCCATGCCTTTGTTTTCAATTATGGAGCGCCGTAGCTTGAGTCAATCGAGCTCTACTTTTGCTACTTCGTGAATCTGGGCAGATTGTCTACTTGTTAGCGATTTTGCTGATGATGTTGTAGTTGATCCGTGCATGCTATGCTATTGTTCTTGCCATGTCTAGCTTCCATTTTATGTATTCTTGATGGGTGTATGCTTAGCTTGCCATGACTTGCTCCGTAGTGAGTGCATCGAGCTCGTAAACATGCCTACTTGATATCTATTTTCAGCATGCTCCAGTTTTCACTAAGTCTGAGAACTGATTATGTTTTTGCCATGTTCACATGCTTGCAAGTGTATTTTCTGATCCCTTTTGGCTCAAGGTCACTAAGGGACTTTTGTTAAGCTCTTTGAGTAGCTCCATGACATGCTTTACTTTGCCATGTTCAGGTCCTGTAGCATATAGTTTTGTTGCCCCGAAGAGTGCTACCTGATCTGAAATTCCAGACAAGTGTTAATTTCACTAAGTCTGAGATCTGTTTGCCATATGCATTTTTGCCATGCTTGTTTGAACCTGTTAATAGATGATTTGGCCGTTGCTCAGTGCCAGACTTTTGTTAAGCATCATGAATGCATCCCTGCCATGTATTTTGTTGCCATGTTTGGGTGCTGTAGCTTGTTCATCTCATTTCATTTAGATGGCTACTTGCTATAAATCGCAGACCGGTGTCATATTTGATTTGCTTGCCATTTCCAAACCGTAACTCCGATTCCGGTGTTCTTTATATCGTTTTCAAGCGATTTCATCTCATATTTCCAGTGGAACGCTTGGATTTCCAATTTGATTCCAGGTTCATGCATCTCTTGTCAAATCTTGCATATGCATCCCGCATCGCATCCCGCATAGCATATCATCTTTGCTTCATATTGTTTGAGCTTTGCACGTGGTTGATTGTTCCCTTGTTGCTTGTTTGTCTTGTTTGGGTAGAGCCAGGAGACGAGTTCGCTAACGAGGAGCCCGTTGAGTTTGCTTTCAAGGATCCAGTCAACTCTGACAACTTTGCAGGCAAGATGATCATACCCTCGAAATCACTACTATCTTTGCTATGCTAGATTGCTCGCTCTTTTGCTATGCCATTGCTACGATGCCTACCACTTGCTTTTAAGCCTCCCAAATTGCCATGTCAAACCTCTAACCCACCATGTCCTAGCAAACCATTGATTGGCTATGTTACTGCTTCGCTCCGCCCCTCTTATAGCGTTGCTAGTTGCAGGTGAAGATTGGAGGCCGTTCCTTGTTGGAACATTTATTTACTTGTTGGGATACCATTATATTATCTTGTTATCTTAATGCATTTATACACTTGGTAAAGGGTGGAAGGCTCGGCCTCTCGCCTAGTGTTTTGTTCCACTCTTGCCGCCCTAGTTTCCGTCATATCGGTGTTATGTTCCCGGATTTTGCGTTCCTTACGCGGTTGGGTTATAATGGGAACCCCTTGATAGTTCGCCTTGATTAAAGCTTTTCCAGCAACGCCCAACCTTGGTTTTACCATTTTCCACCTAGCCTGTTTTTCCCTTGGGTTTCCGGAGCCCGAGGGTCATCTTATTTTAAACCCCCCCGGGCCAGTACTCCTCTGAGTGTTGGTCCACCTGTCAGCTGCCGGTGGCCACCAGGGGTAACTCTGGGCTGGCCTACCCGTACCTAGGACAATCTGAGTGTGCCCTGAGAAAGAGATATGTGCAGCTCCTATCGGGATTTGTCGGCACATTCGGGCGGTGTTGATGGATTAGTTTTAACCTATCGAAGTGTCTTGAAGAACCGAGGTACCGAGTCTGATCGGAACGTCTCGGGAGGAGGTCTATTCCTTCGTTGACCGTGAGAGCTTGTCATGGGCTAAGTTGGGACTCCCCTGCAGGGATTTGAACTTTCGAAAGCCGTGCCCGCGGTTATGGGCAGATGGGAATTTGTTAATGTCCGGTTGTAGATAACTTGAACCTTAACTTAATTAAAATGAATCTACTGGGTGTGTTACCGTGATGGCCTCTTCTCGGCGGAGTCCGGGAAGTGGACACGGTGTTGGATTATTGTGTGCGCAGGTTGCTCTCTAGTTTCTCACTCGCGCTTTGCCTCCTCTTCTCGCTCTTTTTGCGAACAGGATAGCTACCATATCTGCTAGTTGCTTGCTGCAGTTCCACATATATTTTTACCTTGCCTAACCTATAAGCGTAAATAGTCTTGATCGCGAGGGTGAGAGATTGCTGAGTCCCTGTGGCTCACAGATTACTATTACACCAGATGCAAGGCCTGATGATTCCGCTCCAGGTGGCGCGCTCGAGCTCAAGTGGGAGTTCGACGAGGACTCTCAACGTTACTATGTTTCTTTTCCTGATGATCAGTAGTGGTGCCCAGTTGGGGGTGATCGGGACCGTGTCGCATGTTGGGTTATCTTTTATTTTGGCGCCGTAGTCGGGCCATGAGTGTTTGGATGATGTAATGTTATTTATGTACCTTGATTGACGTGGCGAGTGTAATCCAACTATGTTATCTCCCCTTTTATTAATTATATTACTTGGGATGTTTGTGATGATTGCCTAACTTGCGACATATGCCTTCAATGCGATTATGCCTCTAAGTCGTGCCTCGACACGTGGGAGATATAGTCGCATCGAGGGTGTTACAAGCTATTATGAGGGTGTTGCTCCTCATACATTGCATTTGCGTTCAACCGACAAAAAATACCAGGTGCTATCATTTCTATGTTTTTTATCAGTACATGTTAATTCATCCGACAACAATTACTCTGGCCTGTAATATTTTTACGCAGGGCAACTATTAAAAGAAAAAGGGGTGGTGTTATACCACGGATGCACGTTCGGCTGTATCGCGCGGCTTCACGGACAGGGTGTCGCGGTCCGGTTTACGTCAACGTACCGGCTGACTCGCCCGTCTGCACCACCTTACAACACCACGGACGACTCGCCCGTCCGCCATGGCCACCGGTTCATGCGTCCATGCCGGCTTACAACGTGGAGGACAACTTGCTCGGCCGCACCGGCTTACAACGCCGGGCCGACTCATCTGTCTGCTCCTACGGTTAACTCGGCCGTGATATTTAGCATCACTGTGGTGATCATCAACTCGATGGCGGATAATTTCCGGCCTAGCACATCAGGTGATATCCATCTAAAATATATTTTATTAGCACATAATATTTTTGTCAAAGAACAATTTACCTTTGCCTTGGTCTGCAATATTGTTTATGCATGACAATTGTTCATTGCAAAAGCTATGGCTGTGTCATGGATGTATAAACTCGCACAACCATTATGAATGCGCTAGTATCTTACCATGCCATCAAGCTCGATGAATATATGTGCAAACCGCCATTCTGCAGACCGGTTTACATCAGCTTGCCGGGACCGCGCCCGTGATTAACTCGCCCGTCCATGCCGGTTTACGACACTTGTGCCAATTTTCCCAGTCCGCACCGGCTTACAATGTCGCGGCCGATTCATCTATCCGCGCTGCCTCTAAAGCCGCGGTCGTCTTTTGCGGCGTGGTCTACATCAACACACCGGGCCGCACCTGTCTGCATGAGCTGTTTATTGAGTATGAGCAAGTCACAACTTGGGTAGCCGGTTTTCTTTCAACAAAATGGAGGGAAATCATCATATACTATCAACCATCGTCTGCACTGGGTGGCTCAATGGGCAGGCGCACAAGTCGCCGCCGCTACAGTTTGGTTAACTTCAAAATCACCAGTTGGAAGGAACCATTGGCCGAGTTGCTGACACGGTTCATATGGGATCATTTATAACCCGCCGCAGTCACTTCAATCTTCTATGGATTCACATCGTGCTATCAACACCAATGATATACAAGTTATGCCGGTTTACATCATGGTCAACTATGGAGAGTCTCAAGCCAACTCCTCAAGTCACCTTTGAGACTCGGGGGCTACGATGACATGACTTAGCAAATCTTGCCAGTTTCAGCAAATTTAAGAACCCCAGGACAATGGAGGAAAGGATAACCCGGTCCTGGAGGCTACTGTTATATTAATGAAAATTTAAAGGCCGTCAGAAAATTTCCGGCTTAGAAAGTATATGACAGTTACGAAATCCCGGCTCAATAAAGAAGTTCTGGGTCATCAGAAAGAATCCCGGCTTCAAATCCGGCTCAAGGGAAGTCAGTCTCACTGAAGCTCTCAATATCCGGTTTACGACCTGGTTCAAGGGAAATCTATTCTCCCACAAAGCTCTGAAGCGCTCAAATATGGTTTAACAATGTCCGGTTCAAAAAGGAATTAACTTCTCGCAAGTTCGAGTTAAAGGCCGTCAGAAATTTTTCGGCTGAAAATGAAGATTCTGGTTTAAGATCCGGTTCAAGGGAAGGATGTCTCCCACAAAGCTTTGAAGCTCTCAATATCTGGTTTAACATCCGGTTCAAACATGGGTATCATGCCTTATTGGCTTATCATATTATTGGTCACTTGGGGGCTTGGTCATGTCTGAACCATAGTCACACCTCTTGATCGGCTCAATGCCACAACATCACTTGGGGGCTTGGTCGTATCCGAACCAATGCAACACCTTTTGATAGGCGAAAGCCACCAGATCACTTGGAGACATGGTCAAGTCTGAACTAGTCACGCCTCTTGATCGGCCTAAGGCCACAGAATCACTTGGGGGCTTGGTCGAACCCGAACCATTGCCATGCCTCTTGATCGGCATAATGCCACTATTTCATTTGGGGACCTGGCTGACTTGAACCATAGCTACGCCTATCGGGGGCTTGGTTGTGTCCGACCATGGTAACACCATCTGATCGGCTCAAATAAGCCTCTTTTTGCAAACGGTTTTATCATTGCCTTTGTTTGAAAATTTTCTTTGATAGATATTTCTTTATTTTTGTTGTGTTTTTAAACCGACAAAGTTTTTAAACCGGTTCATACTATCAAATTGATGGAACACGGTCAAATCTTAATCCGGAGACTATCTGCCCGGTTTGATTTTCTGTTACCATCCTATTATGGAGTAAACCAGTGTTTATCAACCCGGCTCGGCTTTCAACTACAAGTTGTCAGTACACGATCAAATTATAATCCGGAGACTATCAGCCCAGTCTGGTTTGACTACGAGTCACCAGTATTATATATGGTTAAACCGGTGTTTATCACAACCCGGTACGGTTTTATCATAAACCGGTACAATATGAAAGGAGTTATCATTACTCAAATATTGGGGTTATCACTCTTACTACAAAAATTTGGTAAACCAACGATGTGATTCAATGTCACAGGTATGATATATTTCATATTTTTAAGTGCAGCCTTGGTTATAAACCCAGGTTATATGTTGGGCATTATGACCCGTCCGGCGGTAAACCGCCAGGACACTTTAAACTTGTTGTATGCAGAAACAGGTTGAATAAAGTATGGTGATAAATTCCGGTGTTTGTTAAACCAGCCTGGCTTTTGACTATAAGTCGCCAGTATGATGATAAATTATCCGGTGTTTATTAAACCGGCCTGGCTTTAAGACAATAAGTCGCCAGTATATGATGAGAAATTATCCGGTGTTTGTTAAACCGGCCTGGCTTTTGACTATAAGTCGCCAGTATATATTTGGATTGCGTCATTGGAATCATGCGCTCATAAATCATTGGGTTATATTATTTAATAGCCAAACTTGGTTGAATTTTCATTATGATATTGAACGAATAAGGTTTTCATACCAGATTATATTATCTTGAATAGCCAACATGGCTGGATTTTATTATGGTTATTAATAACTGGTATTATTGAGGTTTTCTAAGTCGCTTTAGCGCAATGGCTATTATTTTATCAAAGGATATGATTTATTCTACAATGGAAGGAATAGTCCCGAGTCACTGCAGGCTTACGACCCGGCACTTGGGGGCTACATTATACAAATTGAGATTACATGCAAGTCTCATGTCGCTGCAAGCATGCACCATGACACTTGGGGGCTAATGCAAAGTCATTTTTATTGGCCTTATTGAAGACCCGACTCATCATATCATAATGAGCCGACCCTTGGGGGCTACATATCGCTGCTCAAGTCTACATGATCATATTTATAAAGTACCTTCCCATTATTGCATAATGACCTGGCCATTGGGGGCTACATTGGTTGAAGGTTTTTGGGCATCAGTCAATTACAAGTCCCAGGTTGCTGCAAGCATGACAACCCGGCACTTGGGGGCTACATCATATGGAGTATTCAACTTTTACTAGTGACTAGGATGAACAACATGGATTTCTTCAAAATTGGCAGTATTTATATTGAAGCAAGTCTTAAGCCATCACTTTTTTCTGCTCGAAGACTTGGGGGCTACAGGTATTATATTATTATCGAAGAAACATTTTCAAATTCTCAGTTTGAGCAAACCAGATTGAACCGGCGTTGGCAACAATCATGAACCGGCATTAGCAACAATCATGACCCGGAATTATTAGTTTTTATAACCCGGTAATTTTGGTAATATTGAGCCGGCAAGTTTTACATCTTCAAACTGACCGGATATCAGATGAGTATTTCAAGACCAAAATTTCAAAGCCGGCGCTTTGGAAGCCGACTCAAGTGGATTATTCTTAACAATATTTGTCTGTGAGAAACCAATGTCAGCAAATTGAGTATGACGCTGGCTTATTGACCTGGATTTTTAAGGAGGAAATGACAAGGACTTGAGGATGATCAGGTGCCGGTTTACAAGAATTTTTAACCTGGAGCACAACCGGTCAAGTTTGTTCTTGTGTTTATTTTACATGATCGGTTTAACCTGGATAAATCCAAATTAAACTGGGGGCTAATGTCGGGGATATACCCCGTGGCGTAAACTGGCTGTAAGTATAACCCGGTCGGACTGGACGACTCACTGGTAACCCGCCCGGTCTTGGCGGTTCATTAGTAACCCGGCGAGCGGGTCAGATGGATGACGAGGCCCATGGCCCAGAAGGTCAGTTCACGTTTAATGGTGGGCCGGTTTAAGAGGAAAGGCATGCGGAACATTTATCTTACAAGGAGTTAAGACCTGGACTTGTATCCGGTTTGTATTAGAGATAGACTACTCCTAATCCTAATAGGACTCTACATGTAACCCGCCCCTCCAATATATATAAGGAGGGGCAGGGCTCCCCAAAAGGGACAAGATTCACAAGTTCCATGAGTTGGACAAGTTAGGTTTTGACAACAGCTCTCGAGATAGAGCAATCTTGTAACAATGGTCATCATCATCAATATCAATGAAGCAAGATGTAGGGTTTTACCTCCACCGTGAGGGGTCGAACCTGGGTAAAAACATCGCGTCTCTCGTCCCGCTCAACCCCTCTCAAGCTACCACATAGATGCGTTGGCCTCGCGACTAAGTCCTGACACTAAGGACATCTACCGTGACAATTCCACGACAAAGACCAAGGAAGAACTTCAGCTCACCCATCATGGACATCTGATATTGCTCTTGCATCATATATCCAAACTCGTAATTGTATTTCTGATTGGTGCAGCCGAAGATAATGTCATCCACATATATTTGGCACACAAACAGTTCACCATCATATGTCTTTGTGAAGAGAGTGGGGTCGAGGGAACCAGGTTTGAAGCCTTTGCTCTTCAGGAAGTCTTTGAGTGTGTCATACCAAGCCATAGGGGCTTGTTTGAGGCCATACAGTGCCTTGTTGAGTTTGTACACCATATCAGGATGTTTTGGATCTTCAAAGCCAGGCGGTTGTGCAACATACACTTCTTCGTCAATCTTGCCATTAAGAAAAGCGCTCTTCACATCCATTTGATGCAGAAGAATGTTATGATGATTTGCATAGGCCAGCAGTATGCGTATGGCTTCAAGTCTAGCCACAGGAGCAAATGTCTCATCGAAGTCCATCCCTTCAACTTGAGTATATCCTTGAGCAACGAGACGAGCTTTGTTTCTGACAACTTGACCATGCTCATCTTGCTTGTTGCGATATATCCATTTGGTGCCTATTATATTGTGCTTGCGAGGATCAGGACGCTTAACCAGTTCCCATACATTATTCAGCTCAAACTGTTGAAGCCCTTCTTGCATAGCTTGAATCCATTCAGGTTCCATGAAGGCTTCATCAACTTTCTTGGGTTCAGATATTGAGACAAATGCGAAGTGCCCACATAAATTTGCTAGCTGTGTTGCCCTTGAATGAGTGAGTGGACCTGGTGCATTGATGCTATCAATTATTCTCTCAATCTGTACTTCATTGGTAACACGAGGATGTACAGGACGAAGATTTTGCTCTTGCTGATCATTGTCATCGTCAGAAGGATTGTCTTCAGGCTGAGCATTGTCTTCAGGTTGATCAGGTGCGGAGATGATAAGTTCCTCTTCAGGCTGAGCTTCAGAAGGTATGATTTCTCTAGTTCCCATAAGTTTGATTGATTCACTGGATGGAACTTCATCTAGCACATTTGGCAGGTGCTCTCTTTTGCGAGCCGTTAGTCTCATCGAACCGCACATCCACAGTTTCAACCACTTTGTAGTGAAAGAGGTTGAAGACTCTGTAGGAGTGCGAATCCTTTCCATATCCGAGCATAAAACCTTCATGTGCTTTTGGCGCAAATTTTGAAGTGTGATGTGGATCCTTGATCCAGCACCTGTCATCAAATACTCTGAAGTAACTGACATTTGGCTTCTTGCCCGTAAGAGCTCATAGGATGTCTTGTTCAGAAGCTTGTGAAGATAAACACGTTTGATGATATGGCATGCAGTATCAATGGCTTCAGGCCAGAATTTTCTTGGAGTCTTGTATTCATCAAGCAGCGTCCGAGCCATCTCAATAAGTGTTCTGTTCTTGCGTTCGACGATGCCATTCTACTGTGGCGTGTACGGAGCTGGGAATTCATGTGTGATGCCCAAAGTATCAAGATATGTATCTAGGCCAGTGTTCTTGAATTCAGTGCCATTGTCACTTATGATGTGCTTTATCTTGACGCTGTAGTTGTTCATTGGTCGATTGGCGAAGCGTCTGAAGACATCCTGCACTTCAGTCTTGTAGAGGATTATATGCACCCAAGTATATCTTGAATAATCATCAAAAATGACAAAGCCATAGTGACAAGCAGTAGTAGTAAGAGTTGAGTAATGAGTGGGACAAAAAAGATCCATGTGGAGCAGTTCGAAGGGTTGAGTCATTGTCATGATTGTCTTCGAGAGATGCTTGGCCCTTGTGATCTTTCCTATTTCACAGGCACCGCATAAGTGATCCTTCTTGAACTTGACGCCCTCAATGCCTATGAAATGCTTCTTTCTTGCAAGAGTGTGCAAGTTCCTCATGCCAGCATGCCCTAGCCTCCAATGCCAGAGCCAGCATTCTGAAGCTTTTGCTAGAAGACATACGGCAAGTTGTGGTCCTGCTGAGAAATCTACCACATACAAATCATCTTTACGATACCTTTCAAACACTAGAGACTTGTCAGATTCCATTAGAACAAGGCAACAATATTTTCCAAACATCACAATCATGTTTAAATTGCAAAGCATTGAGACAGACATTAATTTGAAACCAAGGGATTCAACAAGCATGACTTTATCCATGTGTTTATCCTAGACCCAATACCTTACTTTTACCAGTGTCAGCAAATGTGATGTGACTTTTGTCAGATGGACGTAAGGTTGAGTCCATCAAAAGGCTTCGCTTGCCAGTCATGTGATTGGTACACCCACTATCAATAATCCATTCTGAAGCAGCTGGTGTCGTACCCTACAGTGCAGTTAGGGGGATAGGCTTCACGAAGAGAATTGTGAAGCAAAAAAATTTGACGAGCCAGTGGATTATGAAAGATTAGATCGAGATTAGGACTGATAGGGCAAGTAGCAAGCGATGTAGGAACAAAGTACATAATAAGACCATTTGGGCATTTGATCTTGCGCCCTACAAGATGTTTAAGGTCCCCAGCAATAGCTTCAGACGATTTTGGTTTTCGGCTGGAGACATTTCCCTGCAAACGAGAGTTAAGCTTTCTTGACCACCCACATCTTCAAGGGTGGCTTCGAAGCAATGAGTCTAAGTGCAGCATCTGAGAACTTTGGCTTTAGAGCCCTAGCAAAAAGTCTTGCAGGTGGACAATAGTACTCATAAGAATAAGCAGAATAGTTCTTGGTCCTATGAACATGGCGGTTTGATGAAACACGCTCATATTCACAGGCCTGAGTATGGTTTCCCTGCAAAACATTTGCGTTAGTGCGACTCAGGTGAGTCCTCTGTCTATATGAAGCCTTTGGACCATATGAAGCCTGTGGTCTGGGGTTTGTCTTCTTCACTTGTGGTGTCATGACGACATTCACAGGAAGATTCTCCAAACACCTTTTCGTCACCCAGACCTTCTTCATAGGCGGCCCATTCCTGCAGTTAGTACCAATATACCTGGGAAACACTTCACCATTCTGATTCTTAAACAGTTTATAGTTTGCATCAAAGGATTCATCAATAACAATGGGATTAGCACAAGTGAAGCCAGATAGGGTGGATGGATCCACTGAAGGTCCCTTTGCAGCAACCCATGTGGTTTTGGGGTACTGCTCAGGTTTCCAGTAAGAGCCATCAGCATTCATTTTCCTTTCGAACACAACACCCGCTTTCCTAGGGTTTCGGTTCAGGATCTGCCTTTTGAGGACATCACACAGTGTCTGATGCCCTTTGAGACTTTTGAACATCCATGTTTCAAGCAATGTCTTCAACCTAGCATTCTCATCAGCATTAGTAGTGGCATCCTCAGCAGAGGGGTTAGTTACCACATCAACAGTTGAAGATATTGCAACAGTAGCAGCAGTAGAACATTCAGCAACAGAAGTAGCGTTATCACGCTCAATGTATTTAAGACATGGTGGTTCAAATCCTTCCTAAGCGGAACTGATCTGTTTGGCGCGAAGTGACTCGTTTTCCTTTTGAAGATCTTCATGAGCCGCTCTCAATTTTTCGAGGTCTTGCTTCCTTTGAAGATAATCATAGGAAAGCTTTTCATGAGATGTTGAGAGCGTTTCATGACGACTTTCAAGTTCCTCATACTTAACATGAAGATTTTTTATGTCTTCAATTAAGGACTGAGATCGAGTCATTTCAGCGTCCAACAGGTCATCGCTTTCACTACTAGGAAAAGGGCTAAAGATGAAATTGACACTAATGGCGCACCAGAGAAGTGGTGCGCCACTACTATTTACTAATGGCGCACCACATGAAGATACGCCATTAGTGTGTAAGATACTAATGGCGCACCAGCCACAAGGTGCGCCACTAGTAACAAAATGTTTTTTTCATTTTTTCAAACATACTAATGGCGCATCCGGGCAAAGTGCGCCATTAGTAGTTAGAACTACTAATGACGCACCAACCGTTGAGTGCGCCACTACTGTATTCTTTTTTTTCTTACTTTTTTGCAAAACTACTAATGGCGCACCGTCGCATAGTGCGCCATTACTAGTTCAAACTAGTAATGGCGCACTGTGCCACGGTGCGCCATTAGTATAAAAATTATTTTTAATACTTTTTTGCAAAACTACTAATGGCGCATGTATGTGTGGTGCACCCTCCCCCGCTCCACCGCCACGAGCACCCCCCGCACCCGCCCCCGCTGCACCGCCGCCGACGAGCACCCCCC
>NC_041382.1:408982311-408983061 GCF_002162155.2 Triticum dicoccoides | reverse complement strand
AAAACAAAAATTGGTCCGCACCCGCCCCCGCTCCACCGCCGCCGACGAGCACCCCCCGCACCCTCCCCCGCTCCACCGCCGCCGACGAGCCACCGCATATATGTTACTCCCAAAAGCATATAAAGTTTGTCAAATTTTGAGCTATGGATATTTAGTTATGATTTAAACAAGTTTGAACATATTTAAACACAAATAAATATCAAACAACATTTTAAATGTTGTTAACATGGCAACAAACTACATATTATTTTTCTATATGAAATTCTGAGCATCTAGCATATGTGACATGTTATATTTGGATGCATGCATAAAAGGATATGTGCAAAGAAAAAAATGCATAAAAACAAAAGTTGGGGAGCGTGGGAATCGAACCCAGGACCTCCCAGTGTGTGTGCTGCGTGCTGACCAATCGGGCTAGTGTGTGTGTTCTGTTTCGGATACGGTTGGGTGGAATATAACCTGAGCGCTCGAATTGTAATAAAAAAATTGTACTAATGGCGCACCTGGGGGTGGTGCGCCATTGCTGTCGTCGTACTTACGGCGCACCAGGGGGAGGTGTGCCATTGCTAACCCTCCCCCCACTCCACCTGTTCCCCTCTGGCCTCTCTCCCTCCCCCACTCGACCTAACCTCGCCGCAGCCGCCCACGCGCCCCTGCCGCCTCCCTCTCCCCTTCGCCGCCTCCCCCCCGAGCCCCGCCTCCCCCCCGAGCGCCGCCTCCCTCGCCTCGGAGCCGCCCCGCCCTGAGTTC